>NC_056741.1:24916248-24973748 GCF_019279795.1 Protopterus annectens
AGTCTATAGAATTATAGCAGTACATGCTTACCTAATAGTTTCAACAGCTGGTAGATTATATTATAGGAAACACAAATATAATGATTATATTATAGGAAACACAAATATAATAATAACAGTGGATGTTAATTGTGATTGAAGAAAAAGGAAAAGGAAAAATATATACAAAAATGAAGGAAGTATTGAAAGGTGGAAAGTTAGTTTTATTTATTTATTTTTTTATTTACATTTGTTTACTGGGAAATTCCAACTGGACACAGGTCCTTTTTTTAGTGGTAGACCGGGGAGAAAAGCTCCACAGAACAATAAATGAGCAGCAGAGTACATGAAGAACAATTGAATGTACATACAATAGCAAATAATACATACTGCAGCAGACATTAGCTATACATACAATATGAGACATAGTAATGAACGGATATAGCAATATCTAGCTAGAGGCTAGGAATAAAGGTAGGATGTATATACAGATAGTACTAAGCTCAAACAGATACAGTTCTAAACTCATATACCTAAATCTTATATACAAATATTGCACTAACCTCAAGCAGATATAAAGCAGAAGCTCCACAAGAAGGTGGCACAAGCTAGAAGGGCTAATGGGATGGAAGGGGAAGATAGAGGAGTAAGACAGGAGACTGAGTGAGTAGTATACGTGTTAGTGAGAGGAAGTTAGGTGTAAGTCAGTTGGATATGTATTTGGAGTTGATATTTATTTATTTATTTATTTATCATTTGTTGACCTGGATTTTTTTTTTTTGTGAACCTTTTTTATGGTAAGAGAAATGTGAGTGTCATAGGTTCATAGGTTCATGGGTAGGTACTAGGCTATTGGCCTTAGGGCCTATATAAGCCTAGCCAAAAAGGTACCCTGAGATGAAGTGATATGGTTAAGAATGTTATAACAGGTCTGACAGATTGAGTGAGGAGGGAAGGGGGGGGGTAAAGGGTGAGCCAGAGCATGCAGAGGAAGGAATGCAATGATCAGACATGTGAGCCAGGGTGGCTGGGGGAGGGGAGAGGAAGGGGAGGTAAAAGGAAGGTTACTAGTTGGTGTTGGTGCATGGGCATAATCAGAGAATTTAAGTGAGTTTTTAGTGCAGTCTTGAAGTGATTTCAAGAAGGTAGTGTGGTTATGGGGGGGGGGGGGTTTCCATAATCTGGATATGATGCAGGATAATAGAGCTTCTCCCGCTGAGTTCTTGGGTTTAGTCACTAGAAGTAGATTTTTACTACTGGAGCATAGTGGTCTAGGGGAGCAGTAGGGATGGAGAATGTTTTGAAGGGATGGGACTTTAAGAGGATGGTTTACTAACTTCTGGGCAAGAGAGAGTTGATTCAGGTGAAGAAGTTGAGAGAGTTCAAGCCAATCAAGTTTTCTAAGTGAGATACAGTGGTGGCTGCGACAAGATGCACCAGTGGCAAACTTAGCAGTTTTATTCTAGCAAGCCTTGAGCTTGTTTAGGTCTGTTTGTCTAAGGTAGGTAAGTATAGGAGAGGTGTAGAGTAAAGTGGAGATTAGGTGGTTGGCAGCAGAAATTCTGTCTGTCTCAATGAGGAATTGTTTGTTTCTGTACAATGCACCTATTTTTTTGTGAACCTTTTTTATGGTAAGAGAAATGTGAGTGTCATAGGTTCATAGGTTCATAGGTAGGTACTAGGCTATTGGCCTTAGGGCCTATATAAGCCTAGCCAAAAAGGTACCCTGGCTTTTGCCACCCAAGAAAATTATTTTCCTGTGCCCCTGTCAAGCAGAGCCACAGTGGTGATCCCCGGGGTGAATTTCTTATTTCCCATCCAATCATCAAGATTTTTTCTTGAAGAGTGCTAATGAGGAGCTTTGTTTGATATAGATATGTAGTTTGTTCCAGAGTATGCGAAGTCTCTGAGGCAGGAATCTATCCCTCCAGCATGTTCTGTTTATTGTGGTGACAAGTTTTAGGTCCCTAGAGCATGTAGCTCGGACGGATTGGGATTTCTTTAAGTGGAGCATGTCCAACAACTCTGGGTTTGACATAGCTTTGTATGTTATGCAGAGATTGCCTCTGAGTAGGCGATATGTGATGGAGTAAAGCTGGAGTTTTTGAGACGGTCTGAGTAGGGCATCTGTTTGAGGCCGGTAATCCTCTTTGTGAGGTATATCTGTGGCCTTTCCAGTTGTTGTAGATGTCTTGTGAGGTACATACCAAAAGGGGCATTGTACTCTATAATTTGTCTAATGAGTGATGAATAGAGGGGAACAATGACCTCTTTTTTCCTGGATGTGAAACCTTTTGGGATGAGGTGTGCCACATAGAAGAATTTCCTGACTACTGTGGCGATGTGATTATCAAAGGAGAGATTACTGTCCACCTGTGTCCCAAGGTCTCTTATCACACTTTCAGTGTTAAGTAGACTACCACCTATGTGGTAGCTCATGGGTACAGAGTTTTTACCAAAGGGGATGACAATGCACTTTTTGGCACTGAGCTTGAGGCCATGGCTTTGACACTAGGCATCTGTCTCCGTGAGGCCCTTTTGTAGGATGTCCACATCATTAGGAGTTTCAATTATGGCTCCTGGTTTGCAGTCATCTGTGAACTTCATTAGCCAAAGATCTGTGTTAGCCTGTACTTCAGAAAAGTAGATACCAAACAGGAGAGGATCCAGGACTGAACCCTGTGGTACTCCACTTGTCACTGGTCTGAAGTCGGATTTGGAGTCTGCTACTTTCACAGTGTGGGTTCTGTCAGTGAGCCAGTTGGCAACCCATCTTGTTACATAGGGATTTATACCTAGTTGGGGAATGGTGTCAAAAGCCTTGGCGAGATCTAGATAGGCTGTGTGAACCACCTTACTCTCGTCTACGGCTTTGGTGACTACTTCAAAGAAGTCTATCAGGTTTAGGAGACACGATCTGCCTTTTACAAACCCAAACTGGGTGGGGTCCAGAGTTTGGAGATTACCAATGTCTTTGTGTATAAGATCCATGATAATACGTTCCATGGCCTTGCAGACCAGGCTTGTTAGGCTAATGGGGTGGTTGGTCCCTGGGTCCATGGTGGCTCCCCCTTTGTGGAGTGGGATACCCGTCACTGTGCACCATTCAGTGGGCACAAAGCCAGAAGTGAGGCTATGATTGAACATGGTGCCTAGGTGGGATGCCAGTTCATTCTGCAGTTTGTGTAGAACGCAGCCTGGGATGTTGTCAAGTCCCATGGATGCTGTGTTCTTGGCTTTGGACAGTGTGTTTTTTACCTGTGCAGCCGTGATTACAGGAACTTTGCATTCTTCTGGTATAGAGATTGGCTCTTTAGGGGGTGAGAGGGGGGGTGAAGTTAGCACCGAACCTATCTGCCAGGATGTTGGCAATATCAGTTGGTTCTGTATATTTAGTGCCATTGTGCTGTAACTCAGAGCAGATCTGAGTGCTGCCATTGAGATTCTTGACATAACTATAGAATGCTTTGTGGTTGTCTTTAGAATCAGTGGCGATTTTGTTTTCATAACTAGCTTTGGAGGATTTTATGAGGGATCTCAGCTTCTTACTGAGGCTGACCAGGGAGTTCCTCCAATCATGGCATTTTACTCTTTTTTGCAACAGTTTTTTTCTTCTGTTGTAGAGTTTGTTTATGGCAGGGGACCATCAGATTGGCTTCCTTTTTTTGAGGATAACATCTTGGTTCTGTTAGGGATAGCACGATCCATGCACTCATGTAAGTGCTTATAAAGTGCATTTGTGTAGGATTCAGCAGTTGTACCTCTATTGTCCGTCTGCATGCGTGTCATGAAGTTAGCCACTTCTGTCTTAAGAAGCGTGAAGTTGGCTTTGGAGAAATTTTTTATGGTGGTTTCCCTAATGGGGGGTGGGGCAGAATGTGGATGTCTAGGGTGATTAGCTTGTGGTCAGATCTGACCAACAAGGAATTGACCTCTGGTGTAGAACACCGGTCGCTCATGTTGGTAATGACTAGGTCTAGGATATTGCTGCCCCTGGTGGGGGTGTGGATAAGTTGATCCAAGGCACTGGAATTTATGAATACCAGAAAATGTTGAGCAAAAGAGTTGGTACGAGTAGTTTTCCCAGTTAATGGTGGGGTAGTTGAAATTGCCCATTATTAGGGTGTTGGGTTGTACCCTAATATTTTCCAGTGTATCAAGAAATGAGGAGTGGGAATCCTGGGGCATGGTGGGGGATCTGTATAAAGTCACAATTTGGATTGTGGTCTTGCCCAGAGTTAGTTGCACTTGGATACTCTCGAATGCATTATGCTGAGCAACTAGCCTGGAGGTGTGGATATCCTTAATGAATATGGACATGCCTCCACCTTTAGTGTTTCGGTCCAGATTAGGTGGCCGAAAAAGTGTGGTATGAATTATAGCCTGGTAATGCAGGGGTTCTCTCTGGAGCCTTGAACCAAGTCTCTATCACTGCACAGATGTCAATGTTCTCCATTTTAAGGAGTGCCTCAAGTGAATGCATTTTGAGGTTTAGACTTCTAGCATTGAGTAGCATTACCCTCAGTTTTTGCTTGCCTGTTCTTGTTATGGTGGTGAATTTGTCATTTGAACCTTGCCTAAAAAAGGCACTATGGGGTTGGCAAGAGCCTTAGCCAGTATCCGGAATCCCAGGGGTGACAGGTGCAGGCCATCTCTGGCAAAGCATTGTGGTCTGTCGACCATGTCATCCCAGGCAGACAGATACTGAATCCCCTTAGAATGACACCAGAAACTTTGTTGAAGTTAATCGTTTTGTCCTTGTACTGTGGTATCATTCTGGGTGAAGGCAGGATGCTACTCAGGGCTAGGGTCAAACCTGCCTGGGCTACAAAATCGGAGAGCTCTTCCATGTATCTTTTCATGTAGTCCAGGGAGATCTGTCTCAGGTCATTCACACCAACATGGACAATGACAGTCATATTTCTACTTGTTGTGGAGTGATCTGAGTGCGTGGGTTATGTGGAGGATCCTGGCACCTGACAGGCAGCTGACAGTAACCTTCTCCTTGTTTAGCCTGGTGAGAGGGACATCAGTGTGCCTGACTATGGAGTCACCTATGACTAATGTGTTGGGTATGTTGTTTTGCCTTATGGGCTGTGGTTGAGTGGCACACTGAGTCTGTGGGCTATGTGTCATTTGGGATGTGTTGGGGGATGGAGGTTGATTGTGTTTCTGCTTTGGAGGTCTCTGTTGCTTAGGCAGATTATTATTGAGAGCCTTCGTGAATGCTTTTGAGTTTCTATGTGTGGATTTTGGTGGTGTAGACATAGTAAGACTATGTGATGAGTGTGGTGTGGTGCAAGTGCTTACCTTCTCCTCTTGACTGTCAAGTTCAGTCTTGGATGGAGAGAGCTTTACCTCCAGTTTGGCTAGATACGTGCATCTCTTACAGGTTGTAGTGTTGGGTGGTAGGAGGAGAGAGTTGTCTGTGTACATGAGACAAATCTGACCCTTGGACATGCCTGAATAAAAAACTATTTTCTTCTAGACAAGTAAGGAAAGTGAGTACAAGAGCTGTTTTTCTCTAAGCAAGTGAGGAAAGTAAGTACAAAAACTGTTTTCCTCTAGGTAATGAGGAAGGTTAAATGTTGTAGTCATTTGTAGCTTATTTAGTGCTTACAACAAGTTCTGAACAAGTGCTGAGCACAAATAAGCAATTTCAAGTGCTAAAACCAAGAATCTATATCTGAAGTAGATTAGTTACAGAAAAGAAACAAGTGCAAATGCAGCTTTTAAATCAGAAAGTTGAGAGAGATAGAAAAATTGCCCAGACGGCCACATAGTGCTTGGTTTTCCAGTTTTTTTCTTGAATAGAGCTTTCTGTGCAGTGTGTGTGTGTGTCCCTCTTGTCCACGTGGATTTTTGTCATGTGGCCTGGTTTTCTGTCACATCCCAACCCAAAGAAGTGCTGTAGCTGGATATACATTCGTCCAGATTGCAAACAGGTGCTGTGTGTTGAATGAGGGAGAATGTGTGCATCTATCTTGAGATGAGTTGGCACCCCCTTGTTCAGGATTAGCTCCCCCCTTGCACTCAGTGAGTAGTATGATAAGCATTAACACCGTTTCTATTTTTGTCATTTTCACATCTGGGGTTCCTCAAGGCTCTATTATGATACCCTCTACTTTTATCCTTATGAAAAATATTATCTTACTCTGGACATACTAAATTTCAGAGCAACACCTTGTATGGACGATGTAGTCCTCATACCTCTCAACCTCTTAGTGCAAGATGTTTGGACAAAGCCTGACATAATGGGGTGACAAACACCCAAAAATAGGGACACATTTTAAATATTGCTCTTATAAACTTAGAAAGTTGCTAGAATAACAGGATTTATGTTAGCTTGCATTTTCTGAAGGATATGAAGTCAGAAACTCAAATGCATGTCATCATTTAGTGACTTTAATCCTTAGATGATCCAGTGATTTGTCAAAAAAAAAACAATTTTTTGAGGAACAGACCAAAAACATGACACAAAAATCTGGACATTCTGTGAAAATCTGTACAGTTGAGAGGTAGATTCCTTCTTAGGCCTAATGCAGCTGGTCAGGTAATACACTACTTCTTTCAAGCAGACGTCAACAATTGTTGGAATGAAAGGATCTGAAATTTTACTGACTATAAAGATGTTCAGTGCTATGCTTCTGACTCTTCTGTCTTGCATATGTACTGTAATTGCTGTGTGAATGCTTTTGTTATTTTGAGTAACAAGGTTGTTTTTGGATGAAAACAGACCTAAGTGACTCAGTATACCTACCTTAAAAAATACAGGTACAAAGTCCACATAGAAAAGCCACACAGACAACAATAACAAAAAGACCCTTGCAGAGTTCTCATTGTGTAATATCTTAAACCTCACTGAAAGGAAATTCATGGGATACATACAAGTAACCCCTTATTTTGGATATTTTGAAGTCGCCCTAATGTTATGTCTATCAGTCTTTTTTATAAGCTGGTTGTTTTCAAAGCAAGGCCAACTATCCACTTAAGTTGTTCTGAGGAGCCCATAAGAAGTGTGGAAGTTGTCATGTGTACAGCTAGTGGGTTTTAGCTTTATTGGCCCGAATGCAGCAATAAAGATGTATAAAAATTAAAAACTCTGTGCGCATTCGAAATGGTTCATGTTCATATATGCAGTGAGCCTCCTTCCATGAGGTTTAAGGTATCACACAATGAAGACACTAGTTTGCCTGGATCTTCTTGTTTTTGTTACATGCCTAAACATATAAAATAAAATAAATAAACTGGTTTTACATTTAAAATGCTTTATGTAATATGAATAAAACCTATACAGTGCTGACTAAAACGCCCTAGATTTTTGTAGTCTCACCTGTCATTAACTAACTCAGCCCTAGGCCCTGATTCCAAAAGTCTTGCTCTCAGAGTAAGTGACAACTTACAGTGAGAGCAGGCTGGCACTAAGAGTTTTGGAATCTGGTCCCCTTAGTAAGCCTGTTTATAGATAGGCCTTACACCGAAGTAAGTCACTTACACTGAAAGCAGGTCTTTTGGAATCAGGGCAGACTTGCACTGAGACCAACTCTTTTGGAATCTGGGCCTTAGTGAATATGCTTCTATAGACGTTCACTTGTTAAATACGTCGGTATTTGGATTGTCTCAGTTATATCTAACTAGCATGTAAAATAGGGCCATAAATACAGTACTTGCTCAGCGGTAAGCTGAGTTTAAGGCCACAAAATTACCTGTTAGAAGCTCATTCTGATGCATGTTCTTATCTTCATGGTAGAGTACACCTTTCTGACTCATATCTGAGCAACAACCGGCACTAAGCAAGTTAATTAGAGCAGCATTTGTAAAACTCACCTCTTTGTTTATTCCAAGGAGGCATCATATCCATTTCCAGAGGTTACTTGCCTTATTTCAAGAAGCTGCTGCACGTTTTACGTCTTCCTTGCTCCAAAAACAAATTTACAGCCGTCATTTTCTTCCCTTGACTAACAAACTCTCAGTCTTCTCATATTATAGCCTCGTATCTCAAAATTGTGGAGCAATCCTCCTCATGTGCCTAAAATTGTATTTCTTTTGGTTTACATTTTCTCCCAACAGGTCTTGCCATTTGAAAGTCCCTTCACTCCTTATTCTAGAAGCTACTTTCCCATCTTAGGCTATTCACCTACCTTACCTCTATAGCAGCCTGTAAAATAGTTTAGAAAGATGTTCCCTTCATTGGGGCTTGTCACTCCACTTGTCATTTTGTACACCTACTATTCCTTGAGCAGCTACATTTGCTGTGATCTCCTTTGGTTCATTTTTCTATGCTTACCTCCTGTACATACATTGATTTAGTCAACCGCTGTAATCAGTGAACCTCATGGTTTTGGTTGATCTTTTGCTTTGAGATTTTTTGTGAGCTTAGTATCTGCAGCTGTGTTTAATTCAATAATTCTAGACAGAACTCAAGATATTGCTCTTGTTTGATTTTTCTGATTATTGTCTCTAACTGCATTTGTTGAACTTGTTTAATTTAACATCATAGGTTCATAGGTTCATAGGTGTGTACTAGGCTAATGGCCCTGTTGCCTTTACAAGCCTAGCCCATAGGATTACTTTGGCATCGTGCCACCCAATCTTAGTTCCCAGTGCCTCTATCAAATAGAGCCATTGGAGTGATCCCCGGGCTGAGCTTTCTATTACCCATCCACTCATCAATAATATAATTCCCAGGGTCTGTAGTCGCTCCCCCTTTATGGAGAGGGATGACTGTAGCAGTGCGCCATTCAGTAGGGACAAAGCCTGAGGTGATGCTGAGAGTGAACAGAGCACACAGATGTGCTCCCAGTTCACTTTGTAGTTCATGTAGAACACAGCCAGGAATATTTTTGGGTCCCATAGAATCTGTATTCTTGGCCTTGGACAATGCAGCTTTAACCTGTACTGCAGTAATGCTGGGTGTCTGGCATTCTTCCAGTATTGTGATTGGTCCTTTGGGGGGGGGGGGGAATAAAGTTGACACTGAATCTGTTGGCCAGCATTGGCTCAGTATAGGAGGTACCATTGTGCAGTAACTCAGAGCAAATCTGGGTATTGCTGCGGAGGTTCTTGATATAACTATACAAGGCTTTGTGATTGTTTTTAGTGTCTGCCACAATTCTGCCTTCATAGCTTGCTTTGGAGGATTTGATGAGGGATCTCAACTTTTTCTTGAGGCTAATAAGGGAGTTTTTCCAGTCTTGCGACTTCACCTTTTTCTGCAACAGTTTCTTCCTTCTGTTGTAGAGTTTATTAATGGCAGGGGACCACCAGATTGGCTTCCTTTTTTTGGAGGAGAGCATCTTGGTTCTGTTGGGTATGGCTAGTTCCATGTATTTATGTACACGTTCGTACAGTGCATTGGTGTATGATTTGGCAGTCATGCAACAATTTTCCATTGGCATGGGTGCTGTGAAAAAAGCCACTTCTGTTTTTAGGAGCCCAAAGTCAGCTTTGGAGAAGTTTTTCAAGGTGGTTACCTTTGCGGGGGTGTGGGTGAGATGCGGATTTCCATGGTGATTAGTTTATGGTTGGATCTGACCAGGGAGGGATTGACTATTGGTGTAGAGCAACAGTCACCCATGTTAGTAATAACCAGGTCAAGGATGTTGCTTCCTCTAGTGGGGGTCAGAATGAGCTTGTCCAGGGCATTGGAACTGATGAATTCCAGGAAGCACTGGGCCAGTGTATTGGTGCTTGAGTAGTTTTCCCAGTTGATGGAGGGATAATTGAAGTCTCCTAGTATGAGAGTGTTGGGTTGGACCTTGATAGATTCCAGGGTACTTAGGAACGTGGAGTGAGAGTCTAGGGACATGGTTGGAGACCTATAGCAGGCTATGACCTGGATCACCGTCTTACCCAATATTAGTTCTACCTGAAGTATCTCAGATGTGTTAGCTGAGCTACTTGTCTGCAGGTGTGCATATCCTTTATGAAAATGGAGACACCACCACCTTTGGAGCTTTGGTCCATGTTTCGGGCTGAAGCCTGGTAGCGCCGGGGTATTTTCTGCCACTTTAAACCAGGTCTCCATTGCAGCACAAATGTCGATGTTCTCCATTTTGAGGAGTGCTTTGAGCGAGTGCATCTTGAGATTTAGACTTGTAGCTTTGAGCAGCATGAGCCTCAGATTGCATTTATTTATAGCTGTTACAGCGGTAATTTGGTCTTTGAAATAATGCCTAAAAAAGGCTCTATAGGGGTGAAAAGAGCTTTAGCCGGTACCCAGAAACCCAGGGGTGACAGATGCAGGCCATCTCTGGCAAAGCATTGAGGCTGTCAATCATGTCATCCCAAGCAGACAGATACTGGATCCCTTTAGAATGACACCAGATACTTAGCCAATTGTTGGAAGTCAATTATTTGCTATTTTCTGTATTATGAGTTATTTTTTCTTTTACTGCTTATTTGTACTAATTGCACAGCTGGTTTCACTTAGTATTTTTGTACTTTTTGCCTTTATTTAGCCTGTATCATGGGACATACTGTCTGGCCACCTACAATCATGTGAGTAAATAAATGAGTCGATATCAGACTCAGCAACCCATTATTTCAGCAGTCTTAACTGCACCCTGGTTATGGTGCAGTCTTTGTGTACTTTTCAGTTTTCAGAAACAGGCTGAATAGCTGTTACTCATAGGAATGATGGTACCTCTTCTCTCAACAGAGTCACAGCATAAAAAATAAAAAAAAGCTAAAAAGAACTGAAAGGTAATATAAATAATAACAAAGCAGTGTTAGTAAACAACGGATGCTATAATTAAACATACTTTCAAAAATTCACATTTGACAGCTGAATTAGATTCTTTTTACTATTTTAGGGGTGTGATTTTGTACCCTAAATCTGAATGGATTTATTTTCATTATTCCATAAGAAGCAATACAGATGAAGAAAAGCTGCTGATAGTTATGCTATTATGTGTTCCATCTGGAGAGTTACATTCAGAATCTGTCAAAATGTTAATACCTGAAAAGATTATAACAAGCTGCCAGGTCTTTCTCATCTGGTACTCATTTTCCATGCACTAATTACCAATTAAAGTTTCATTTTAATAAGAAGCTTTTAAATAATTACTATTCCTGTCTGTTCCTTAGTCTGACCTGTCTTGCCCTACATTCCCAGAATGTCTTTTCCTAGAATTGTAACAGCAGTGATTAAAAGGACAATGAAGTTTACCTGCATTACCTAAGAAAATGTGTTAATAAAAGCCTAGTGTAGCATTCTTCTTCTGTCTCAACATCCCCCAAATGATTCTGACAACTGCAGTCCTAACCGGAAATTACTTGATGAATGTGCATTTCTCCATTTCTAAATATTATGTCTCCTTACATTCACAACCTGTTTCTGCAGAAAAGCGCTTCTGTAGTATGTCTCCTTTTTTCTTTTAATAATAAGACAAGCTCACTTGGTACTGTCTGATTAAATGATTTATTCAGATTAAGATAGTTTTCATGCGGAGGTTTGAAGACTCGAACCTAGAACTACACGATAAAGCTCACTGTAGCCTCAACTCTTTGTATTAACTAACAGAATGTTTTGCTTTGCTTGTTTCCTATGGAAATGAAATTTCAATCCTTTTTTTCTCCCTTTAATAGCCTCCTGTTAGAACACACTCCATGTATCTAACCAGCAGTTTAGCACTCTTCAGATTTTCCCTTCTGACCTGATCAGAAGCATACCTGATCCCATTTCATGTTGACAAATTCTGGGAGGATTACAGCACTTGGTGATAGTGCCACCATGAACAAGTAAAAGATTTCAGTCCCTTTTTGAATGCTTTTCCCATTTTAGCCACGTTACATGACTGCTTAATATCTTTAAATAGCATGCTTAATGATGCACTGCGAGCAGCAGTGCTTAAAATCGGGAATAAGAAAAGGGACTAAGGTAAAAAAATTCACACGAAAGCCAGGCCTCTACAATTCGGCACAGTTAAAGAAGGGAAATCTTTCAAAACCACCGCTTCAGGACTAACCGCTGTGCGATAATTGCGTGTTGCCCCAATAATGGAAAAGTACCTATCTACGGAAAAGTACCTATCTTTGTAACTTTGTAACTGCAGCAATCACACAAATGTAATGCAAAGCGACTCTTTTCGTCCTTCAGAGTAAAATGTAGCCCTTCTAGCTTGTTCCACCTTCATGTGGTGCTTCTGCTTTATATCTGCTTGAGTTTAGTGCAATATTTGTATATAAGATTTAGGTATATGAGTTTAGAACTGTATCTGTTTGAGCTTAGTACTATCTGTACATACTTCCTACCTTTATTCCTAGCCCCTAGCTAGATATTGGTATATCCATTCATTACTATGTCTCATATTGTATGTATAGCTAATGTTTGCTGCAGTATGTATTATTTGCTATTGTATGTACATTCAATTGTTCTTCATGTACTCTGCTGCTCATTTATTGTTCTGTGGAGCTTTTCTCCTCAGGCCTTCACTGAAAAAGGACCTGTGTCCTGTTGGAATTTCCCACTAAACAAATGTAAATAAATAAATCAATAAATAAAGGCGATAGGTAGATAAAAACAGGAGCAGTAGTGAATCTGAGAAAGGTAGAGAGAAATTAGAATTGTATATACCAACTTTAAATTTGAAATATATTTTATTATGTGTTATATTATATGTTATATTTAAAGCCTGATCAAGTGTTGCATTTTCTTTTAAAAGCAGCCCCTTTTGAGTGCTCCAAAGATATGTCACACTCAGATCTGTCCCTCAGCATGTCTGTTAATCCTGCCTCAAAATTACATTTCCCACCTTCTCCATGCAGAGCTGTCATTCATTCTAAGATACTTTTTTACCCATTTAATATCCTGTACAAAATTTGAAACAGTCAGCTTATATCAAAGGTTTGTGTTTCAACTGCTTCTATATAGTATCTACAAGTTCAATTTTTCAGATGGTTTCTTGAGTGATCTATCTATATATATATATATATATACACACACACACACACACACACACACACACACACACACACACACACACACACACACACACACACACATTGAAAAAGTACAGCACAACAACAGATGGTAAAAAATCTTTTAATAAACCAGGTTTGCTGCAATCTGCGGCTTCATCAGTATTCATCAGTATTTTTTTTTTGTTTGGTAATCACCCATGTAACCCGTTGGTTTACTTCTGTGATTACTTTAGTTAAATAGTTATACTTGGTGATGAAGGTAATCACTGATGATGTTATTCGATCGTTTTGCGTTTTTAACAATCTCTTCAGTGATTATTATATACTCATTTTGTGTGTGTGTTTTATTTA
This sequence comes from Protopterus annectens, assembly GCF_019279795.1. Taxonomy (NCBI): domain Eukaryota; kingdom Metazoa; phylum Chordata; order Ceratodontiformes; family Protopteridae; genus Protopterus; species Protopterus annectens. The sequence continues at coordinate 24,929,503 of NC_056741.1, forward strand.
TATATATATATATATATATATATATATATATATATACACACACACACACACACACACACACACACACACACACACACACACACACACACACACACACACACACACACACACACACACACACACACACACACACACATTGAAAAAGTACAGCACAACAGTAGATGGTAAAAAATCTTTTAATAAACCAGGTTTGCTGCAATCTGCGGCTTCATCAGTATTCATCAGTATTTTTTTTTGTTTGGTAATCACCCATGTAACCCGTTGGTTTACTTCTGTGATTACTTTAGCTAAATAGTTATACTTGGTGATGAAGGTAATCACTGATGATGTTATTCGATCGTTTTGCGTTTTTAACAATCTCTTCAGTGATTATTATATACTCATTTTGTGTGTGTGTGTGTGTGTGTTTTATTTATATATATATATATATATATATATATATACACACACACACACACACACACACACACACACGCACACACACACACACACACACACACACACACACACACACACACACACACACACACACACACACATATGGGTGTACCTTAAATGATCTAAATGACATATGCTCAACAGTAAAATGATTAACAGCAAATTATCTAAAAGTGACGGAAAAGATACATCCATCCACAACCCCTTTTTCCCATTTTTGGTCATGGGGTTGGGGTGTCACTTCAACAGTGATAATCACGTAGAGCCAAGATTTAAACCACAGGATGGATAGCCTTGCTGAGGTAGTTCTTCATAGCTTCATATGTTCATAGAAGGATACTAGGCTAGTAGCCCTGGAGCCTTTACAAGCCTGGCCATGTTAATAGGTTCACAGGTTCATAGGAGGTTACTAGGCTAGTAGCCTTAGAGCCTTTACAAGCCTGGCCATGTTAATAGGTTCACAGGTTCATAGGAGGTTACTAGGCTAGTAGCCCTAGAGCCTTTATAAGCCTGGCTATGTTAATAGGTTCACAGGTTCATATTAGGTTACTTGGCTAGTGGCCCCAGAGCCTTTACAAGCCTTGCCATGTTAATAGATTTGCAGGTTCATAGGAGGTTACTTGGCTAGTGGCCTCAGAGCCTTTACAAACCTTGCCATGTTAATAGATTTGCAGGTTCATAGGAGGTTACTAGGCTAGTAGCACTAGAGCCTTTGCAAGCCTGGCCATGTTAATAGGTTCACAGGTTCATAGGAGGTTACTAGGCTAGTAGCCCTAAAGCCTTTACAAGTCTGGCTATGTTTATAGGTTCACAGGTTCATAGGATTTTACTAGGCTAGTGACCCTAGAGCTTTTGCAAGCCTGGCCATGTTAATAAGTTCACAGGTTCATATGAGATTACTTGGCTAGTTGCCCCAGAGCCTTTACAAGCCTTGCCATGTTGATCGATTTGCAGGTTCATAAGAGGTTACTAGGCTAAAAGCCCTAGAGCCTTTACAAGCCTGGCCATATTAATAGGTTCACAGGTTCATAGAAGGTTACTAGGCAAGCAGTGTTAGAGGCTTTACAAGCCTGGCCAAGTTAATAGGTTCACAGGTTCATAGGAGATTACTAGGCTAGTAGCCCTAGAGCCTTTACAAGCCTGGCCATGTTAATGAGTTCATAGATTCATAGGAGGTTACTAGGCTAGTATCCCTAGATCCTTTACAAGCCTGTCAATGTTAATATGTTCACAGGTTCATAAGAGGTTACTAGGCTAGTACCTTTAGAGCCTTTACAAGCCTGGCCATGTTAATAGGTTCACAGGTTCATAAAAGGTTACTAGGCTGGTAGCCCTAGAGCCTTTACAAGCTGGGCCATGTTAATAGGTTCACTGGTTCAAAGGAGGTTGCTAGGCTTGTAACCCTTGAGCCTTTACAAGCCTCGGCATGTTAATAGGTTCACAGGTTCATAGCAGGATACTAGGCTAGCAGCCCTAGAGCCTTTACAAGCCTGGCCATGTTACTAGGTTCACAGGTTCATAGGAGGTTACTAGGTCAGTAGCCCTAGAGCCTTTACAAGCCTGGCCATGTTAATAGGTTCAAAGGTTCATAGGAGGTTACTAGGCTAGTAGCCCTAGAGCCGTAACAAGCCTGGCCATGTTAAAAGGTTCACAGGTTCATAGGAGGTTACTAGGCAAGTAACCCTAGAGCCTTTACAAGCCTGGCCATGTTAATATATTCACAGGTTCATAGGAGGTTAGTAGGCTAGTATCTCTAGAGCCGTAACAAGCCTGGCCATGTTAAAAGGTTCACAGGTTCATAGGAGGTTACTAGGCAAGTAACCCTAGAGCCTTTACAAGCCTGGCCATGTTAATATATTCACAGGTTCATAGGAGGTTAGTAGGCTAGTATCTCTAGAGCCTTTACAAGCCTGGCCATGTTAATAGGTTCACAGGTTCATACGAGGTTACTAGACTAGAAGCCTAAGAGCCTTTACATGCCCTGCCATGTTAATAGGTTCACAGGTTCATAGGGGTTACTAGGTTAGTAGCCCTAGAGCCTTTACATGCCTCGCCAAGTTAATAGGTTCACAGGTTCATAAGAGGTTACTAGGCTAGTAGCCCTAGAGCCATTACAAGCCTGGCATTGTTAATAGGTTGACAGATTCGTAGGAGGTTACTATGCTAGTAGCTCTAGAGCCTTTACAAGTTTGACCATGTTAGTAGGTTCACAGGTTCATAAGAGGTTACTAGGTAAGTAGCTCAAGAGCCTTTACAAGCCTGGTCATGTTAATAGGTTCACAGGTTCATAAGAAGTTACTAGGTTAGTAGGTCTAAAGCCTTAACAAGCCTGGCCATGTTAACAGGTTTGCAGTTTCATAGGAGGTTACTAGGCTAGTATCCCTAGAGCCTTTACAAGCCTGGCCATGTTAATAGGTTCACAGGTTCATAGGAGGTTACTAGGCTAGTAGCCATAGAGCCTTTACAAGCCTGGCCATGTTAATATGTTCACAGGTTCATAGTAAGTTACTAGGTTAGTAGCCCTAGAGCCTTTACAAGCCTGGCCATGTTAATAGGTTCACAGGTTCATAGGAGGTTACTAGGCCAGTAGCCCTAGAGACTTTACAAGCCTGCCCATGTTGATAGATTCGCAAGTTCATAGGAGGTTACTAGGCTGGCAGCCCTAGAGCCTTTACAAGCCTGGGCATGTTACTAGTTTCTTAGGTTCAAAGGAGGTTACTAGGCTAGTAGCCCTAGAGCCTTTCCAAGCCTGCCTATGTTAATAGGTTCACAGGTTCATAGGAGGTTACTAGGCCAGTAGCCCTAGAGACTTTACAAGCCTGCCCATGTTGATAGATTCGCAAGTTCATAGGAGGTTGCTAGGCTAGTAGCCCTAGAGGCTTTACAAGCCTTGCCATGTTAATAGGTGCTCAGGTTTATAGGAGGTTACTAGGCTAGTAGCCCTAGATCCTTTACAAGCCTGGCCATGTAAATAGTTTTGCAGGTTCATAGGAAGTTACTAGGCTAGTAGCCCTAGAGCCTTTACAAGCCTGGCCATGTTAATAGGTTCACAGGTTCACATGAGGTTACTAGGCTAGTAGCCCTAGAGCTCTTACAAGTCTGGTCACGTTAATAGTTTCACATGTTCATATGATGTTACTAGGCTAGTAGCCCTAGAGCCTTTACAAGCCTGGCCACGTTAATAGGTTCACATGTTCATATGATGTTACTAGGCTAGTAGCCATAGAGCCTTTACAAGCCTGCCCATGTTAATAGATTTGCAGGTTCATAGGAGGTTACTAGTCTAGTAGCCCTAGAGCCTTTACAAGCCTGGGCATGTTAATAGGTTCCAGGTTCATAGGAGGTTTCTAGGCTAGGAACCCTTGAATCTTTACAAGCTTGGCCATGTTAATAGGTTCACAGGTTCATAGGAGGTTACTAGGCTAGTAGCCCTAGAGTGTTTACATGCCTCATCATGTTAATAGGTTCACAGTTTCAGAAAAGGTTACTAGGCTAGTAGCCCTAGAGCATTTACAAGCCTAGCCATGTTAGTAGGTTTGCAGGTTCATAGGAGGTTACTAGGCTAGTAGCCCTAGAGCCTTTACAAGCCTGACCATATTAGTAGGTTCACAGGTTCATAGGAGGTTACTAGGTAAGTAGCTCAAGAGCCTTTACAAGCCCAGTCATTTTAATTGGTTCGCAGGTCCATAAGAAGTTACTAGGCTAGTAGCCCTAGAGCCTTTACAAGCCTGGCCATGTTAATAGGTTCAGAGGTTCATAGGAGGTTACTAGGCTAGTAGCCCTAGAGCCTTTACAAGCCTGGGCATGTTAATAGGTTGACAGGTTCATAGGAGGTTACCAGGCTAGCAGCCATAGAGCCTTTACAAGCCTGCTCATTTTAATAGATTTGCCGCTTCATAGGAGGTTACTAGTCTAGTAGCCCTAGAGCCTTTACAAACCTGGGCATGTTAATAGGTTCACAGGTTCATAGGAGGTTTCTAGGCTAGGAACCCTAGAATCTTTACAAGCCTGGCCATGTTAATAGGTTCACAGGTTCATAGGAGGTTACTAGGCTAGTAGCCCTAGAGCCTTTACAAGCCAGGCAATGTTAATAGGTTCACAGGTTTATAAGTGGTTACTAGGCTAGTAGCCCTAGAGCCTTCACAAGCCTGGCCATGTTAATAGATTCACAGGTTCATAGGAGGTTACTAGGGTAGTAGCCCTAGAGTCTTTCAAAGCCTGGGCATGTTAGTAGGTTAACAGCTTCATAGGAGGTTTCTAGGCTAGGGACCCTTGCATCTTTACAAGCCTGGCCATGTTAATAGGTTCACAGGTTCATGAGAGGTTACTAGGCTAGTAGCCCTAGAGCCTTTACATGACTGGCCATCTTAATAGGTTCAAAGGTTCATTGGAGGTTACTAGGCTAGTAGACCTAGAGCCGTTACAAGCCTGGTCATGTTAATAGGTACACAGGTTCATAAAAGGTTACTAGGCTAGTAGCCTTAGAGCCTTTACAAGCCTAGTCATGTTAATAGGTTGACATGTTCATAGGAGGCTACTTGGCTAGTATCTCTTGAGCCTTTACAAGCCTGTAAAGCTCTAGGGCTACCAGCCTAGTAACCTTTTATGAACCTGTGAACCTATTAACATGGTCAGGCTTGTAAAGGCACTAAAGGTACTAGCTTAGTAACCTCCTATGAACCTGTGAATCTATTAACATTGACAGGCTTGTAAAGGCTCTACGGCTACTAACCTAATAACCTCCTATGAACCTGTGAACCTATTAACATGGCCAGGCTTGTAAAGGCTCTAGGAATACTAGCCTAGTAATCTTCTATGAACCTGTGGACCTATTTACATGGCCAGGCTTGAAAATGCTCTAGGGCTACTAGCCTAGTAACCTCCTGTAAAACTGCGAAACAGTTAACATGGCCAGGCTTGTAAAGGCTCTGGGACTACTAGCCTAGTAACCTCTTATGAATCTGCAAACCTATTAACATAGCCAGGCTTGTAAAGCCTCTAGGGCTACTTGCCCAGTATCCTCCTATGAACCTGAAAACGTATTAACATGGGCAGGCCTGTAAAGACTCTAGGTCTACTAGCCGAGTAACATCCTTTGAACCTGTGAACCTATTAACCTGGGCAGGCTTATAAAGGCTATAGCGTTACTAGTCTAGTAACCTACTATGAACCCGTGAACCTATTAACATGGCCAGGATTATAATGGCTTTAGGCCTGCTAGCCTAGTAACCTCCAGTGAACCTTTTAACATGACGACGCTTGTAAAGGCTCTAAGGCTACTAGTCCAGTAACATCCGATGAACCTGTGAACCTACTAACATGGCCAGGCATGTAATGGCTCTAGGGTTGGTAGCCTAGTAACCTTTAATGAACCTGTGAACCTACTAACATGATCAGGCTTGTAAAGGCTCTAGAGCTACTAGACTAGTAACCTCCCATGAATCTGTGAATCTATTAACGTGGCCAGGCTTGTAAAGGTTCAAGGGCTACTAGCCTAGTAACCTCCTATGAAACATCAAACCTATTAACGTGGCCAGGCTTGTGAAGGCTCTTGGGCTACTAGCCTAGATACCGCATAAGAACCTGAGAACCTATTTCCATGGCCAGGCTTGTAAAGGCTCTAGGGCTACTAGCCTAGTAACCTCATTTGAACCTGTGAATCTATTAACATGGCCAGGCTTGTAAAGGCTCTAGGGCTACTAGCCTTGTAACATCCTATGAACCTGTGAACCTATTAACATGGCAAGGCTTGTAAAGGCTCTAGGGCTACTAGTCTAGTAACCTCCTATGAACCTGTGAACCTTTTTACATGCGCAGGGTAGTAAAGGCTCTAGGGATACTAGCCTAGTAACCTCCTGTGAACCTATTAACATGGCCAGGTTTATAAAGGCTCTAGGGATACTAGCCTAGTAACCTCCTATGAAACTGTGAACCTATTAACATGGCCAGGCTTGTAAAGGCTCTAGGGCTGCTAGTCTAGTAAACTCCTATGAACCTGTGAACCTATTAACATGGCCAGGCCTGTAAAGGCTCTCGGGCTGCAAGCTCAGTACCCTCCTATGAAACTCCGAACCTATTAACATGGCCAGGTTTGTAAAGGCTGTAGGGGTACTAGCCTAGTATCCTCCTATCAACCTGTGAACTTATTTACATGGCCAGGCTTGTAAAGGCTCTAGGGCTACTAGCCTAGTAACGTCCTTTGAACCTTTGAGCCTTTACAAGTCTGGCCATGTTAATAGGTTCACAGGTTCATAGGAGGCTACTAGGCTATGTAGCCTTAGAGCCTTTACAAGCCTGGCCATGTTAATAGGTTCACGGGTTCATAGGATGCTACTAGGCTAGTAGCCAGAGAGCCTTTACAAGCCTGGCCATGTTAATAGGTTCACATGTTCATATGAGGTTATTAGGCTAGTAGCCCTAGAGCCTTTACAGGCCTCTCCATGCTAATAGGTTCACAGGTTCATAGGAGGTTACTAGGCTAGTGGCCCGAGAGCCTTTCTACGCCTGGCCATGTTAGTAGGTTTGCAGGTTCACAGGAGGTTACTATGCTAGTAGCCCTAGAGCCTTTACAAGCCTGGCCATGTTAATAGGTTCGCAGGTTCATAAGAAGTTACCAGGCTAGTAGCCCTAGAACCTTTACAAGCCTGGCCATGTTAATAGGTTCACAGATTCATAGGAGGCTACTAGGGTAGTAGCTCTAAAGCCTTTACAAGCCTGGCAATGTTAATAGGTTCACAGTTTCATATGAGGTTACTAGGCTAGCATCCCTAGAGCCTTTACAAGCCTGGCCATGTTAATAGGGTCACAGGTTCATAGGAGGTTACTAGGCTAGTAGCCCTAGAGCCTTTACAGGCCTGGCCCTGTTAATCGGTTCACAGGTTCATAGGAAGTTACCAGGTTAGTAGCCCTAGAGCCTTTACAAGCCTGGCCATGTTAATAGGTTCACAGGTTCAAAGGAAGTTACTAGGCTAGTAGACCTAGAGCCATTAGAAACCTCGTCATGTTAATAGGGTCACAGGTTCATAGGAGGTTAATAGGCTAGTAGCCATAGGGCCTTTACAAGCCTGCCCATGTTAATAGATTTTCAGGTTCATAGGAGGTTACTAGGCTAGTAGCCTGAGAGTCTTTCCAAGCCTGGGCATGTTAGTAGGTTAACAGCTTCATAGGCGGTTTCTAGGCTAGGGACCCTAGAATCTTTACAAGCCTAGCCATGTTAATAGGTTCACAGGTTCATAGAAGGTTACTAGGCTAGAAGCCCTAGAGCCTTTTCAAGCCTCGCCATATTAATAGGTTCACAGGTTCATAGGAGGTTACTAGGCTAGTAGCCCTAGAGCCTTTACAAGCCTGGCCATGTTAATAGGTTTACAGGTTCATAGGAGGTTATTTGACTAGTAGCCCTAGAGCCTTTATATGCCTTGCCATATTAATAGGTTAACAGGTTCATAGGAGGTTACTAGGCTAGCAGCCCTAGAGCCTTTGGAAGCCTGGCCATGTTAGTAGGCTTGCAGGTTCATATGAGGTTACTAGGCTAGTAGCCCTAGAGCCTTTACAAGGCTGACCATGTTAGTAGGTTCACAGGTTCATAGGAGGTTACTAGGTAAGAAGCTCAAGAGCCTTTACAAGCCCGGCCATGTTTATAGTTTTGCAGGGTCATAAGAAGTTACTAGGGTAGTAGCCCGAGAGCCTTTACATGCCTGGACATGTTATTAGGTTCACAGATTCATCGGAGGTTACTAGGGTAGTAGCTCTAAAGCCATTACAAGCCTGGCCACGTTAAAAGGTTCGCAGTTTCATAGGAGGTTACTAGGCTAGTAGCCCTAGAGCCTTTACAAGCCTGGGCATGTTAATAGTTTCACAGGTTGAAAGGAGGTTACTAGGCTAGTAGCCCTAGAGATCTTACAAGCCTGGCCATGTGAATAAGTTCACAGGTTCATAGGTGGTTAGTAGGCTAGAAGCCCTAGAGCCTTTACAAGCCTGGCCATGTTAATAGGTTCACAGCTTCATAGGAGGCTACTAGGCTAGTAGCCCTAGAACCTTTACAAGCCTGGCTACATTAATAGGTTCACATGTTCATATGATGTTACTAGTCTAGTAGCCCTAGAGCCTTTACAAGACTGGCCATGTTAATAGGTTCACAGGTTCATAGGAGGTTACTAGGCTAGTAGACCTAGAACCTTTACAAGCCTGGCCATGTTAATAGATGTGCAGGTTCATAGGAGGTTACTAGTCTAGTAGCCCTAGAGCCTTTACAAGCCTGGCCATGTTAATAGGTTCACAGGTTCATAGGAGGTTTCTAGGCTAGGAGCCCTAGAATCTTTACTAGCCTGGCCATATTAATAGGTTCACAGGTTCATAGGAGGTTTGTGAAAGAAAGATTGGCAAGACAAGGCTGTAAAAATAACACTGTTTTAATAAAAACAACAGCAAATACAAACTCCAAATAGTGGTAAGCGCTTTCGGGTTCACCAACCCTTCATCAGACAAATAAAACAAAACAGGTCTTTACTTTTAAACATGCTGACAACCAATCAAAATTCAATGATGCTAGTATATTACCCGCCTATTTTGTAAGGCAGGTTTTAAAGGCACAATCTCATTTATGCCTGGATACCTGTGTGATCCTAAAGTTATAATCCATTTGGATTCAAGTGTCTCCGTAAGCAACTTTATATCCCCCCCTCTCACTCCTAAATTTACATTTGTAATAACTTTGAATAAAAATGTATGTGTGGAATTATTCATCAAATGCCTATAAAGTGCATTGTGCTGATCTTTGTTTCTAATACTGGACAAATGCTGTAAAACCCTAACCTTTAACATATTATTTGTCATCCCTACGTAATATACCGGACACTGTGTGCATTCGGCCAAATAAACCACATTAGATGTTCTACACGTGGCTTTGGCCTTAAATTGGAACAACTGTCCAGTTGTTGGATGTTTGAAAGTGTTGGACCCATTAATACTACTGCAGGCCTTGCACATACCACAGGGTACCGTCCCTGCTTTAGTGATCAACAATTTTTTGTCAGAGGCAGATCTTTCTTTGCAGAGTAGATCCTTTAAATTCTTATTACGTCTATAACCAAAATTCGGTGTTTGACTAATCATGGTATCCAACTTGGGGTCACTTCTTAATATGTTCCAATTTTTACTAACTATACTCTGTATATCTTTGATGTCACTACTATAGGTGAAGTAGAGCCTAACTCCATCTGACCTTTTATTCTTCTGATGTATTGCACCTTCTGTTTGACTTTGTCTTAACCAAGGTTTATACCCACTGCTTCGTTTATTCGAACCAGAGTGTACTACTGCATTGACCATACTCTCATTGTAACCTCTCTGGCCAAAACATGTTCTCAATTCTCCTATTTCTTTATTAAAATCCTCATCTTCTAGACATAGCCTAGAGGTTCTGCATACTTGACTTTTAACTATGTTGGGGAACATGTAGCGAGGGTGCATACTATCATACGATAATAAATGGTTCTTCCAACAGTCTTTTTTATGTAATGTCGAAGTAAACCCTTCCAAAGTACATTTTATACTGACATCCAAATAATCTATTTGTTCCCTAGAATGATTTAAAGTAAATTTGAAAAAGGATGTAGTAGAATGGAGATAGTCCAAAAAACTAAAAAGTTCGTCTAAGGTGTCCTGCCAAAAAATAAAGATATCATCTACAAAGCGCACATAGGCTCCTATGTGTTTCATCCATCTTTCATTGTTAAAGACGTTGTTCTTCTCCCAGAAAAAGAGAACCAGATTTGCATATGTATTGGCACAGGGGGTGCCCATCGCTACCCCCTGTGCCTGCCTATATGCTTGTGGACCCCCTATAAAAACATTGTTTTCTAAAACTACATCCAACAATCTATGGATTAACTTGATTTTATTGTCAGTTTCTCCCATTTCCTTCAGAATACACTCTATCGCTTGAGTGCCATAGTTATTGCTAATGACCGTAAAGAGATTTTGCACATCTAATGTGACCATGATGCTATTGTTATAAGTTTGTTTGAGTTGAAAATCTCTCACTACCTGTAAAAAACCCCTCGAGTCTTTCAATATGGTGGGCACCCTTTCCACAAAGGGTTTCAAATTACATTCTAACCAAATAGACACATTTTCAGTGACCCACCCTCGTCCTGAAACAATAGGCCTAAGGGGTGGGTCACTGAGTGATTTATGAATTTTGGGTAGAGCTTTAAACACAGGTGTGGTTGGCTTGGTCACCATCAAGAAGTTTAACAAATCATCTTCTATCATCATTTCAAAATGGAGGCGTTTCAACTCTTTATAGGTACTTGATACAGCATTGTATAACAAGAAATTGCAGGAGTTATTGTCAGACAATAGTACCTATATCCCTATTAATCCTATCACAATAGCTAGGATGATCGAAGGTGTACATAAAGAGTTGAAACGCCTCCATTTTGAAATGATGATAGAAGATGATGGGTGGGTCACTGAAAATGTGTCTATTTGGTTAGAATGTAATTTGAAACCCTTTGTGGAAAGGGTGCCCACCATATTGAAAGACTCGAGGGGTTTTTTACAGGTAGTGAGAGATTTTCAACTCAAACAAACTTATAACAATAGCATCATGGTCACATTAGATGTGCAAAATCTCTTTACGGTCATTAGCAATAACTATGGCACTCAAGCGATAGAGTATATTCTGAAGGAAATGGGAGAAACTGACAATAAAAACAAGTTAATCCATAGATTGTTGGATGTAGTTTTAGAAAACAATGTTTTATAGGGGTCCACAAGATAGGCAGGCACAGGTAGCGATGGGCACCCCTGTGCCAATACATATGCAAATCTGGTTCTCTTTTCTGGGAGAAGAACAACGTCTTTAACAATGAAAGATGGATGAAACACATAGAGCCTATGTGCTTTGTAGATGATATCTTTATTTTTGGCAGGACACCTTAGACGAACTTTTTAGTTTTTGGACTATCTCCATTCTACTACATCCTTTTCAAATTTACTAAATCATTCTAGGAACAAATAGATTATTTGATGTCAGTATAAAATGTACTTTGGAAGGGTTTACTTCATTACATAAAAAGACTGTTGGAAGAACCATTTATTATCGTATGATAGTATGCACCTCGCTACATGTTCCCCAACATAGTTAAAAGTCAGTATGCAGAACCTCTAGGCTATGTCTAGAAGATGAGGATTTTAATAAAGAAATAGGAGAATTGAGAACATGTTTTGGCCAGAGAGGTTACAATGAGAGTATGGTCAATGCAGTAGTACACTCTGGTTCAATAAACTAAGCAGTGGGTATAAACCTTGGTTAAGACAAAGTCAAACAGAAGGTGCAATACATCAGAAGAATAAAAGGTCAGATGGAGTTAGGCTGTACTTCACCTATAGTAGTGACATCAAAGATATACAGAGTATAGTTAGTAAAAATTGGAACATATTAAGAAGTGACCCCAAGTTGATACCATGATTAGTCAAACACCGAATTTTGGTTATAGACGTAATAAGAATTTAAAGGATCTACTCTGCAAAGAAAGATCTGCCTCTGACAAAATTGTTGATCACTAAAGCAGGACGGTACCCTGTGGTATGTGCAAGGCCTGCAGTAGTAATGGGTCCAACACTTTCAAACATCCAACAACTGGACAGTTGTTCCAATTTAAGGCCAAAGCCACGTAGAACATCTAATGTGGTTTATTTCCGATGCACACAGTGTCCGTATATTACGAGGGATGACAAATAATATGTTAAAGGTTAGGGTTTTACAGCATTTGTCCAGTATCAGAAACAAAGATCAGCACAATGCACTTTATAGGCATTTGATGAATAATTCCACATACATTTTTATTCAAAGTTATTACAAATGTAAATTTAGGAGTGAGAGGGGGGGATATAAAGTTGCTTACGGAGACACTTGAATCCAAATGGATTATAACTTTAGGATCACACAGGTATCCAGGCATAAATGAGATTGTGCCTTTAAAACCTGCCTTACAAAATAGGCGGGTAATATACTAGCATCATTGAATTTTGATTGGTTGTCAGCATGTTTAAAAGTAAAGACCTGTTTTGTTTTATTTGTCTGATGAAGGGTTGGTGAACCCGAAACCGCTTACCACTATTTGGAGTTTGTATTTGCTGTTGTTTTTATTAAAACAGTGTTATTTTTACAGCCTTGTCTTGCCAATCTTTCTTTCACAAGTTTTGGACTATTTTGGTTTGGCAAGACTTTAGCCCTAGCACAGAACATTGTCTTCCTGAGTTCATAGGAGGTTAATAGGCTAGTAGCCCTAGAGCCTTTAAGCCTAGCCATGTTAATAGGTTCACAGGTTCATAGGAGGTTACTAGGCTAGTAGCCCTAGAGCCTTTACATGCCTCACCATGTTAATAGGTTCACAAGTTCATAGGAGGTTACTAGGCTAGTAGCTCTAGAGCCTTTGCAAGCCTGGCCATGTTAGTAGGTTTGCAGGTTCATAGGAGGTTACTAGGCTAGTAGCCCTAGAGCCTTTACAAGCCTGACCATGTTGGTAGGTTCACAGGTTCATAGGAGGTTACTAGGAAAGTAGCTCAAGAGCCTTTACAAACCTGGTCATGTTAATAGGTTCGCACGTTCATAAGAAGTTACTAGGCTAGTAGCCCTAGAACCTTTTCAAGCCTGGCCATGTTAATAGGTTCACAGGTTCATCGGAGTTTACTATGGTAGTAGCTCTAAAGCCTTTACAAGCCTTGCCATGTTAACAGGTTTGCAGTTTCATTGGAGGTTACTAGGCTACTATCCCTAGAGCTTTTACAAGCCTGGCCATGTTAATAGGTTCACAGGTTCATAGGAGGTTACTAGTCTTGTAGCCCTAGAGCCTTTACAAGCTGGGCCATGATAATATGTTCACAGGCTCATAGGACATTACTAGGATAGTAGCCCTAGAGCCTTTAGAAGCCTGGCCATGTTAATAGGTTCACAAGTTCATAGTAGGTTACTAGGCTATTTGCCCTAGAGCCATTACAAGCCTGGGCATGTTACTAGTTTCTCAGGTTCAAAGGAGGTTACTAGGCTAGTAGCCCTAGAGCCTTTGCAAGCCTGCCCATGTTAATAGAGTTGCAGGTTCATAGGAGGTTACTAGGCTAGAAGCCTAAGAGGCTTTACAAGCCTACCCATGTTAATAAATTTGCAGGTTCATTGGAGGTTACTAGGCTTGTAGCCCTAGAGGCTTTACAAGCCTTGCCATTTTAATAGGTTTGCAGGTTTATAGGAGGTTACTAGGTTAGAAGCCATAGATCCTTTACAAGCCTGGCCATGTAAATAGGTTTGCAGGTTCATAGTAGGTTACTAGGCTAACTGCCTTAGAGCCTTTACAAGCCTGGGCATGTTACTAGTTTCTCAGGTTCAAAGGAAGTTACTAGGCTAGTAGCCCTAGATTCTTTACAAGCCTGTACATGTTAATAGGTTCACAGGTTCACATGAGGTTACTAGGCTAGTAGTCCTAGAGCTCTTTCAAGCCTGGCCATGTTAATAGGTTCACAGGTTCATAGGATGTTAGTAGGCTAGAAGCCCTAGAGCCTTTCCAAGCCTGGCCATGTTAATAGGTTCAGAGGTTCATATGAGATTACTAGGCTAGTAGCCCTAGAGCCTTTCCAAGCCTGGCCATGTTAATAGGTTCATAGGTTCAAAGGAGGTTACTAGGCTAGTAGCCCTAGAGCCTTTCCAAGCCTGGCCAAGTTAATAGGTTCACAGGTACATAGGAGGTGACTAGGATAGTAGTCTTAGTGGCTTTACAAGCCTTGCCATGTTAATAGTGTCACAGGTTCATAGGAGGGTACTAGGCTAGTAGTCCTAGAGCCTCTATAAGCCTCGTCATGTTAATAGGTTAGCAGGTTCATATGAGGTTACTAGGCTAGTAGCCCTAGAGCCTCTACAAGAATGGCTATGTTAATAGGTTTGCAAGTACATAGGAGGTTACTAGGCTAGTAGCCCTTGGGCCTTTACAAGCCTGCCCATGTTAATAGATTCACAGGTTCATATGAGGTTACTAGGCTAGTAGCCCTAGAGCATTTACAAGCCTGGCCATGTTAATAGGTTCACAGGTTCATAGGAGGTTACTAGGCTAGTAGCCCTAGAGCCTTTACAAGCCTGGCCATGTTAATAGGTTCACAGGTTCATAGGAGGTTACTAGGCTAGTAGCCCTAGAGCCTTTACAAGCCTGGCCATGTTAATAGGTTCACAGGTTCATAGGAGGTTACTAGGCTAGTAGCCCTAGAGCCTTTACAAGCCTGGCCATGTTAATAGGTTCACAGGTTCATAGGAGGTTACTAGGCTAGTAGCCTTAGAGCCTTTACAAGCCTGGCCATGTTAATAGCTTTGCAGGTTCATAGGAGGTTACTAGGCTAGTAGCCCTAGACACTTTACAAGACTGGCCATGTTAATAGGATCACAGGTTCATAGTAGCTTACTAGGGTAGTAGCCCTAGAGCATTTACAAGCCTGGCCATGTTAAGAGGTTTGCAGGTTCATAGGAGGTTACCAGGCTAGTAGCCTTAGAGCCTTTACAAGCTTGGGCATGTTAATAGGTTCATAGAAGGTTACTAGGCTTGTAGTCCTAGAGCCTTAACAAGCCTGGCCATGTTAATAGGTTCACCGGTTCATAGGAGGTTACTAGGCTAGCAGCCCTAGATGCTTTTCAAGCCTGGTCATGTTAATAGGTTCACAGGTTCATAGGAGGTTACTAGGCTAGTAGCCCTAGAGCCTTTACAAGCCTGGCCATGTTAATAGGTTCACAGGTTCATAGGAGGTTACTAGGCTAGTAGCCCTAGAGCCTTTACAGTCCTGGCCATGTTATTAGGTTCACAGATTCATCGGAGGTTACTAGGGTAGTAGCTCTAAAGCCATTACAAGCCTGGCCATGTTAAAAGGTTCGCAGTTTCATAGGAGGTTACTAGGCTAGTAGCCCTAGAGTCTTTACAAGCCTGGGCATGTTAATAGTTTCACAGGTTGAAAGGAGGTTACTAGGCTAGTAGCCCTAGAGCTCTTACATGCCTGGCCATGTGAATAAGTTCACAGGTTCATAGGAGGTTAGTAGGCTAGAAGCCCTAGAGCCTTTACAAGCCTGGCCATGTTAATAGGTTCACAGCTTCATAGGAGGCTACTAGGCTAGTAGCCCTAGAACCTTTACAAGCCTGGCTACATTAATAAGTTCACATGTTCATATGATGTTACTAGTCTAGTAGCCCTAGAGCCTTTACAAGCCTGGCCATGTTAATAGGTTCACAGGTTCATAGGGGGTTACTAGGCTAGTAGCCCTAGAACCTTTACAAGCCTGGCCATGTTAATAGATGTGCAGGTTCATAGGAGGTTACTAGTCTAGTAGCCCTAGAACCTTTACAAGCCTGTCCATGTTAATAGGTTCACAGGTTCATAGGAGGTTTCTAGGCTAGGAGCCCTAGAATCTTTACAATCCTGGCCATGTTAATAGGTTCACAAGTTCATAGGAGGTTACTAGGCTAGTAGCTCTAGAGCCTTTGCAAGCCTGGCCATGTTAGTAGGTTTGCAGGTTCATAGGAGGTTACTAGGCTAGTAGCCCTAGAGCCTTTACAAGCCTAACCATGTTGGTAGGTTCACAGGTTCATAGGAGGTTACTAGGAAAGTAGCTCAAGAGCCTTTACAAACCTGGTCATGTTAATAGGTTTGCAGGTTCATAAGAAGTTACTAGGCTAGTAGCCCTAGAACCTTTTCAAGCCTGGCCATGTTAATAGGTTCACAGGTTCATCGGAGTTTACTATGGTAGTACCTCTAAAGCCTTTACAAGCCTTGCCATGTTAACAGGTTTGCAGTTTCATAGGAGGTTACTAGGCTACTATCCCTAGAGCCTTTGCAAGCCTGGCCATGTTAGTAGGTTCACAGGTTCATAGGAGGTTACTAGTCTTGTAGCCCTAGAGCGTTTACAAGCTGGGCCATGTTAATATGTTCACAGGCTCATAGGACATTACTAGGTTAGTAGCCCTAGAGCCTTTAGAAGCCTGGCCATGTTAATAGGTTCACAAGTTCATAGTAGGTTACTAGGCTATTTGCCCTAGAGCCGTTACAAGCCTGGGCATGTTACTAGTTTCTCATGTTCAAAGGAGGTTACTAGGCTAGTAGCCCTAGAGCCTTTGCAAGCCTGCCCATGTTAATAGAGTTGCAGGTTCATAGGAGGTTACTAGGCTAGAAGCCCAAGAGGCTTTACAAGCCTACCCATGTTAATAAATTTGCAGGTTCATTGGAGGTTACTAGGCTAGTAGCCCTAGAGGCTTTACAAGCCTTGCCATGTTAATAGGTTTGCAGGTTTATAGGAGGTTACTAGGTTAGTAGCCATAGATCCTTTACAAGCCTGGCCATGTAAATAGGTTTGCAGGTTCATAGTAGGTTACTAGGCTAACTGCCCTAGAGCCTTTACAAGCCTGGGCATGTTACTAGTTTCTAAGGTTCAAAGGAGGTTACTAGGCTAGTAGCCCTAGATTCTTTACAAGCCTGTACATGTTAATAGGTTCACAGGTACACATGAGGTTACTAGGCTAGTAGTCCTAGAGCTCTTTCAAGCCTGGCCATGTTAATAGGTTCACAGGTTCATAGGACGTTAGTAGGCTAGAAGCCCTAGAGCCTTTGCAAGCCTGGCCATGTTAATAGGTTCAGAGGTTCATAGGAGGTTACTAGACTAGTAGCCTTAGAGTCTCTACAAGCCTGGCCATGTTAATAGCTTTGCAGGTTCATAGGAGGTACTAGGCTAGTAGCCCTAGAGCCTTTCCAAGCCTGGCCATGTTAATAGGTTCATAGGTTCAAAGGAGGTTACTAGGCTAGTAGCCCTAGAGCCTTTCCAAGCCTGGCCAAGTTAATAGGTTCACAGGTTCATAGGAGGTTACTAGGCTAGTGGCCCTAGAGCCTTTCCAAGCCTGGCTATGTAAAGAGGTTTGCAGGTTCATATGAGGTTACTATGCTAGTAGCCCTAGAGCCTTTACAAGCCTGGCCATGTTAATAGGTTCACAGGTACATAGGAGGTGACTAGGATAGTAGTCTTAGTGGCTTTACAAGCCTTGCCATGTTAATAGTGTCACAGGTTCATAGGAGGGTACTAGGCTAGTAGTCCTAGAGCCTCTATAAGCCTCATCATGTTAATAGGTTAGCAGGTTCATATGAGGTTACTAGGCTAGTAGCCCTAGAGCCTCTACAAGAATGGCTATGTTAATAGGTTTGCAAGTACATAGGAGGTTACTAGGCTAGTAGCCCTTGGGCTTTTACAAGCCTGCCCATGTTAATAGATTCACAGGTTCATATGAGGTTACTAGGCTAGTAGCCCTAGAGCATTTGCAGGCCTGCCCATGTTAATAGGTTCGCAGGTTTATAGGAGGTTACTTGGCTTGCACCCTAGGGCCTTTACAAGCCTGGCCATGTTAATAGGTTCGCAGGTTGATAGGAGGTTTCTAGGCTAGCAGTGCTAGAGCCTTCACAAGCCTGGCCATTTAATAGGTTCACAGGTTCATAGGAGGTTATTAGGCTAGTAGCCTTAGAGCCTTTGCAAGCCTGGCCATGTTAATAGGTTCACAGGTTCATAGGAGGTTACTGGGCTAGTAGCCCTAGGGCCTTTACAAGCCTGGCCATGTTAATAGGTTCACAGGTTCATAGGACTTTACTAGGCTAGTAACCCTAGAGCCTTTACAAGCCTGGCAATGTTAATAGGTTCACAGGTTCATATGAGGTTACTAGGCTAGTAGCCCTAGAGCCTTTACAAGCCTGGCCATGCTAAGAGATTCACAGGTTCATAGAAGGTTACTAGGCTGGTGACCCTAGAGCCTTTACAATCCTGGCCATGTAAATAGGTTCGCAGGTTCATATGAGGTTACTAGGCTACTGGCCCTAGAGCCTTTACATGCCTGCCCATAATAATAGATTTGCAGGTTCATAGGAGGTTACTAGGCTAGTAGCCCAAGAGGCTTTACAAGCCCTGCCATGTTTATAGGTTTGCAGGTTCATAGGAGGTTACTAGGCTAGTAGTCCTAGAGCCTTTACAAGCCTGGCAATGTTAATAGGTTAGCAGGATCATAGGAGGTAACTAGGCTAGTAGCGCTAGAGCCTTTAAAATCCTGGCTATGTTAATAGGTTCGCAAGTTCATATGAGGTTACTAGGCTAGTTGCCTTAGAGCCTTTACAAGTCTGCCCATCTTAATAGGTTTGCAGGTTCAAAGGAGGTTACTAATCTAGTAGCCCTAGAGCATTTACAGGCCAGCCCATGTTAATAGGTTTGCAGGTCTATAGGAGGTTACTAGGCTAGTAGTGCTAGACCCTTTACAAGCCTGGCCATGTAAATAGGTTGGCAGGTTCATAGAAGGTTACTAGGCTAGTAGCCCTAGAGCCTTTACAAGCCTGGCCATGTTAATAGGCTCACAGGTTCACAGGAGGTTACCAGGCTAGTAGCCCGAGAGCCTTTAAACGCCTGGCAATGTTAATAGGTTCACAGGTTTATAGGAGGTTACTAGGCTAGTAGACCTAGAGCCTTTACAAGACTAGCCATGTTAATAGATTCACAGGTTCATAGGAGGTTACTAGGTTAGTAGCCGTAGAGCTTTTACAAGCCTGCTCATGTTAGTAGGTTCACAGGTTCATAGGAGGTTACTAGGCTAGTAGCCCTAGATGCTTTACAAGCCTTGTCATGTTAATAGGTTCACAGGTTCATAGGAAGTTTCTAGGTTAGTAGCCGTAGAGCCTTTACAAGCCTGGCCATGTTAATAGGATCACAGGTTCATAGGAGGTTACTAGACTAGTAGCTCTAGAGCCTTTAGAAGCCTAGTCATTTTAATAGGTTCTCAGGTCCATAGGAGGTTAGTAGGTTAGTAGCCCTAGAGCCTTTACAAGCCTGGCCATGTTAATAGGTTCGCAGGTTCAAAGGAAGTTACTAAGCTAGTAGCCCTAGAGCATTTACAGGCCCCCATGTTAATAAGTTCGCAGGTCTATAGGAGGTTACTAGGCTTGCACCCTAGAGCCTTTACAAGTCTGCCCATGTTAATATGTTCGCAGGTTCAAAGGAGGTTACTAAGCTAGTAGCCCTAAAGCATTTATAGGCTGGCCCATGTTAATAGGTTCGCAGGTTATAGGAGGTTACTAGGCTAGTAGCGCTAGAGCCTTTACAGGCCTGGCCATGTTAATAGGTTCACAGGTTCATAGGAAGTTACCAGGTTAGTAGCCCTAGAGCCTTTACAAGCCTGGCCATGTTAATAGGTTCACAGGTTCAATGGAGTTTACTAGGCTAGTAGCCCTAGAGCCTTTACAAGCCTCATCATGTTAATAGGGTCACAGGTTCATAGGAGGTTACTAGGCTAGTAGCCATAGAGCCTTTACAAGCCTGCCCATGTTAATAGATTTGCAGGTTCATAAGAGGTTACTAGGCTAGTAGCCCGAGAGTCTTTCCAAGCCTGGGCATGTTAGTAGGTTAACAGCTTCATAGGAGGTTTCTAGGCTGGAGACCCTAGAATCTTTACAAGCCTGGCCATGTTAATAGGTTCACAGGTTCATAAGAGGTTACTAGGCTAGTAGCCCTAGAGCCTTTACATGACTGGCCATCTTAATAGGTTCAAAGGTTCATTGGAGGTTACTAGGCTAGTAGGCCTAGAGCCTTTACAAGCCTGGTCATGTTAATAGGTACACAGGTTCATAAAAGGTTACTAGGCTAGTAGCCTTAGAGCCTTTACAGACCTGACCATGTTAATAGGTTCACAGGTTCAAAGGAAGTTACTAGGTTAGTAGCCCTAGAGCCTTTCCAAGCCTGGCCATGTTAATAGGTTCACAGGTTCATAAGAGGTTACTAGGCTAATAGACCTAGAGCCTTTCCAAGCCTGGCCAAGTTAATAGGTTCACAGGTTCATAGAATGTTACTAGGCTAGTGGCCCTAGAGCCTTTCCAAGCCTGGCCATATAAATAGGTTTGCAGGTTCATATGAGGTTATTATACTAGTAGCCCTACAACCTTTACAAGCCTGGCCATGTTAATAGGTTCACAGGTTCATAGGAGGTTACTAGACTAGTAGCCCAGGTGGCTTTACAAGCCTTGCCATGTTAATAGTGTCACAGGTTCATAGAAGGCTACTAGGCTAGTAGCCCTAGAGCCTTTACAAGCCTGGCCATGTTAATAGGTTCACATGTTCATATGAGGTTATTAGGCTAGTAGCCCTAGAGCCTTTACAAGCCTCACCATATTAATAGGTTCACAGGTTCATAGGAGGTTACTAGGCTAGTGGCCCGAGAGCCTTTACAAGCCTGGCCATGTTAGTAGGTTTGCAGGTTCATAGGAGGTTACTATGCTAGTAGCTCTAGAGCCTTTACAAGCCTGGCCATGTTAGGAGGTTCACAGGTTCATAGGAGGTTACTAGACTAGTAGCCATAGAGCCTTTACAAGCCTGGCCATGTTATTAGGTTCGCAGGTTCATAAGAAGTTACCAGGCAAGTAGCCCTAGAACCTTTACAAGCCTGGCCATGTTAATAGGTTCACAGATTCATAGGAGGTTACTAGGGTAGTAGCTCTAAAGCCTTTACAAGCCTGGCCATGTTAATAGGTTCACAGGTTCATAGGAAGTTACCAGGTTAGTAGCCTTACAGCCTTTACAAGCCTGGCCATGTTAATATGTTCACAGGTTCAAAGGAGGTTACTAGGCTAGTAGCCCTAGAGCCTTTACAAGCCTCATCATGTTAATAGGGTCACAGGTTCATAGGCGGTTACTAGGCTAGTAGCCATAGAGCCTTTACAAGCCTGCCCATGTTAATAGATTTGCAGGTTCATAGGAGGTTACTAGGCTAGTAGCCCGAGAATCTTTCCAAGCCTGGGCATGTTAGTAGGTTAACAGCTTCATAGGAGGTTTCTAGGCTAGGGACCCTAGAATCTTTACAAGCCTGGCCATGTTAATAGGTTCACAGGTTCATAAGAGGTTACTAGGCTAGTAGCCCTAGAGCCTTTACATGACTGGCCATCTTAATAGGTTCAAAGGTTCATTGGAGGTTACTAGGCTAGTAGGCCTAGAGCCTTTACAAGCCTGGTCATGTTAATAGGTACACAGGTTCATAAAAGGTTACTTGGCTAGTAGCCTTAGAGCCTTTACAAGCCTGAACATGTCAATAGATTCACAGGTTCACAGGAGGTTACTAGGCTAGTATCCCTTGAGCCTTTATTAGCCTGACCCTGTTAGTGTTCATCTATAGTTTACTTACAGCTAATTTTAGCTACTGTATACTGCTACACTCGAGCGTTCCTTTGGAGCTATATTTTTTTGCTCAAGTTGGTTGGTAGCAGTTCCTGTGTTTTCTTTTTACAACTCTTATGGACCTGGGAACCTATTAACATGGCCAGGCTTGTGAAGGCTCTAGGGATACCAGCCTAATAACCTTTTATCAACCTGTGAACCTATTAACATGGCCAGGCTTGTAAAGGCTCTAGGGCTACTAGTCTAGTAACCTCCTATGAACCTGTGAACCTTTTAACATGCACAGGCTATTAAAGGCTCTAGGGATACTAGCCTAGTAACCTCCTGTGAACCTATTAACATGGCCAGATTTGTAAAGGCTCTAGGGATACTAGCCTAGTAACCTCCTATGAACCTGTGAACCTATTAACATGGCCAGGCTCTAGGGCTGCTAGCCTAGTAACCACCTATGAACCTGTGAACCTATTAACATGGCCAGGCCTGTAAAGGCTCTCGGGCTGCAAGCTCAGTACCCTCCTATGAAACTCCGAACCTATTAACATGGCCAAGTTTGTAAAGGCTCTAGGGGTACTAGCCTAGTATCCTACTGTCAACCTGTGAACTTATTTACATGGCCAGGCTTGTAAAGGCTCTAGGGCTACTAGCCTAGTAACGTCATTTGAACGTTTGAACCTTTACAAGTCTGGCCTTGTTAATAGGTTCACAGGTTCATAGGAGGCTACTAGGCTATGTAGCCTTAGAGCCTTTACAAGCCTGGCCATGTTAATAGGTTCACTTGTTCATAGGATGCTACTAGGCTAGTAGCCCTAGAGCCTTTACAAGCCTGGCCATGTTAATAGGTTCACATGTTCATATGAGGTTATTAGGCTAGTAGCCCTAGAGCCTTTACAGACCTCTCAATGTTAATAGGTTCACAGGTTCATAGGAGGTTACTAGGCTAGTGGCCCGAGAGCCTTTACAAGCCTGGCCATGTTAGTAGGTTTGCAGGTTCATAGGAGGTTACTATGCCAGTAGCCCTAGAGCCTTTACAAGCCTGGCCATGTCAACAGGTTCACAGGTTCATAGGAGGTTACTAGGCTAGTAGCCATAGAGCCTTTACAAGCCTGGCCATGTTAATAGGTTCACAGGTTCATAGGAGGTTACTCGGCTAGTAGCCCTAGAGCCTTTACAAGGCTGACCATGTTAGTAGGTTCACAGATTCATAGGAGGTTACTAGGTAAGTAGCTCAAGAGCCTTTACAAGCCCAGCCATGTTAATAGGTTCGCAGGGTCATAAGAAGTTACTAGGCTAGTAGTCCTTGAGCCTTTACATGCCTGGACATGTTAATAGGTTCACAGGTTCATCGGAGGTTACTAGTGTAGTATCTCTAAAGCCTTTACAAGCCTGGCCATGTTAAAAGGTTCACAGTTTCATAGGAGTTTACTAGGCTAGTAGCCCAAGAGCCTTTACATGCCTGGACATGTTAATAGGTTCACAGGTTGAAAGGAGGTTACTAGGCTAGTAGCCCTAGATCCTTTACATGCCTGGACATGTTAATATGTTCACAGGTTCACATGAGGTTACTAGGCTAGTAGCCCTAGAGCTCTTACAAGCCTGGCCATGTTAATAAGTTCACAGGTTCATAGGAGGTTAGTAGGCTAGAAGCCTTAGAGCCTTTACAAGCCGGGCCATGTTAATAGGTTCACAGCTTCATAGGAGGCTACTAGGCTAGTAGCCCTAGAGCCTTTACAAGCCTGGCCATATTAATAGGTTCACAGGTTCATAGGAGGTTAATAGGCTAGTAGCCCTAGAACCTTTTCAAGCCTGGCCATGTTAATAGGTTCACAGGTTCATCGGAGTTTACTATGGTAGTAGCTCTAAAGCCTTTACAAGCCTTGCCATGTTAACAGGTTTGCAGTTTCATAGGAGGTTACTAGGCTACTATCCCTAGAGCCTTTACAAGCCTGGTCATGTTAATAAGTTCACAGGTTCATAGGAAGTTACTAGGCTAGTAACCTTAGAGCCTTTAAAAGCCTGGTTATGTTAATAGGTTCACAGCTTCATATGCGGTTACTAGGCCAGTAGCCCAAGAGCCTTTACAAGCCTGGCAATGTTAATAGGTTCACAGGTTCATAGTAGGTTACTAGGCTAGTGGCCCTAGAGCCTTTACAAGCCTGGCCACGTTAATAGGTTTAAAGTTTCATAGAAGGTTACCAGGCTAGTAGCTCTAGAGCCTTTACAAGCCTGGCCATGTTAATAGGTTCTCAGGTTCATGGGAGGTTACTAGGCTAGTTGCCCTAGAACCTTTACAAGCCTGGCCATGATAATAGGTTCACAGACTCATTGAAGGTTACTAGGCTAGCAGCCCTAGAGCCTTTACAAGCCTCGCCATTTTAATAGGTTCGCAGGTTCATCGGATATTACCTGGCTAGTAGCCTTAGAGCCTTTGCAAGCCTCGCCATGTTAAAAGGTTCACGGGTTCATAGGAGGTTACTAGGGTAGTAGGCCTAGAGCCTTTAGAAGCCTGGCGATGTTAATAGGTTCACGGGTTCATAGGAGGTTATTAGGCTAGTATCCCTAGAGCCTTTACATGCCTGTTCATTTTAGTAGGTTCACAGGTTCACAGGAGATTACTAGGCTGACTGCCCTAGAGCCTTTACAATGCTGGCCATGTTAATAGGTTCACAGGTTCACAGGAGGTTACTATGCTAGTAGACCTAGAGCCTTTACAAGCCTGGCCATGATAATAGGTTCACATGTTCATAGGAGGTTACTAGGCTAGTCGCCCTAGAGCCTTTACAAGCCTGGTCATCTTAAAAGTTCAAAGGTTCAGAGGAGGTTACTAGGCTAGTAACCTTAGAGCCTTTGCAAGCCAGGCCATGTTAATAGGTTCACAGGTTCATAGGAGGTTACTAGGCTAGTAGCCCTAGAGCCTTTACAAGCCTGACCATGTTAATAGGTTCACAGGTTCATATGAGTTTACTAGGCTAGTGGCCTTAGAGCCTTTACAAGCCTGGCCATTAATAGGTTCACATTTTCATAGGAGGTTACTAGGCTAGTAGCTCTAGAGTCTTTACGAACCTGGCCCTGTTAATAGGTTCACAGGTTCATAGTAGGTTACTAGGCTTGTAGCCCTAGAGTCCTTACAATCCTGGCCATGTTAGTAGGTTCACAGGTTCATAGGAGGTTACTAGGCTAGTGTCCCTAGAACCTTTTCAGGCCTGGACATGTTAATAGGTTCACAGGTTCATAGGAGGTTACTAGGCTAGTAGCCCTAAAGCCTTTTACAAGCCCGTCCATGTTAATAGGTTCACAGGTTTATCGGAGGTTACTAAGCTGTTAGCCCTTGTGCTTTTACAAGCCCAGCCGTGTTATTAGGTTCACGGGTTCATAGGAGGTTACTAGGCTAGTAGCCTTAGAGCCTTTACAAGCCTGGTCATGTTAATAGGTTCACAGGTTCATAGAAGGTTACTAGGCTAGTAGCCCTAGAGCCTTTACAAGCATTGCCATGTTAATAGGTTCACAGGTTCATAGGAGGTTACTAGGCTAGTAGCCCTAGAGCCTTTACAAGCCTGGTCATGTTAATAGGTTCCCAGGTCATAGTAGTTTACTAAGCTAGTAGCTCTAAAGCCTTTACAATTCTGGCCATGTTAGTAGGTTCACAGGTTCATAGGAGGTTACTAGGCTAGTGTCCCTAGAACCTTTTCAGGCCTGGACATGTTAATAGGTTCACAGGTTCATAGGAGGTTACTAGGCTAGTAGCCCTAAAGCCTTTTACAAGCCCGTCCATGTTAATAGGTTCACAGTTGTATAGAAGGTTACTAGGCTAGTAGCCCTAGAGCCTTTACAAGCCCAGCCGTGTTATTAGGTTCACGGGTTCATAGGAGGTTACTAGGCTAGTAGCCTTAGAGCCTTTACAAGCCTGGTCATGTTAATAGGTTCACAGGTTCATAGAAGGTTACTAGGCTAGTAGCCCTAGAGCCTTTACAAGCATTGCCATGTTAATAGGTTCACAGGTTCATAGGAGGTTACTAGGCTAGTAGCCCTAGAGCCTTTACAAGCCTGGCCATGTTAATAGGTTCATCGG
This sequence comes from Protopterus annectens, assembly GCF_019279795.1. NCBI lineage: Eukaryota > Metazoa > Chordata > Ceratodontiformes > Protopteridae > Protopterus > Protopterus annectens. The sequence goes on from NC_056741.1 coordinate 24,955,218, forward strand.
TTCATAGGAGGTTACTAGGCTAGTAGCCCTAGAGCCTTTACAAGGTTGGTCATGTTAATAGGTTCCCAGGTCATAGTAGTTTACTAAGCTAGTAGTTCTAAAGCCTTTACAAGCCTGGCCATGTTAATAGGTTCACAGGTTCCTAGGAGGTAACTAGATTAGTAGCCCTAGAGCCTTTACAAGCCTGGCTATGTTAATAGGTTCACTGGTTCATAGGACGCTACTAGGCTAGTTGTCCTAGAGCCTTTATATGCCTGGCCATGTTAATAGGCTCACAGTTTCATAGGAGGTTACCAGGCTAGTAGCCCTAGAGCCTTTACAAGCCTGGCCATGTTAAACAGTTCACAGGTTCACAGGACGTTACTAGGCTTGTATCCCTAGAGTTTTTGCTAGCCTGGCCATGTTAATACATTCACAGGTTCACTGGAGGTTACAAGGCTAGCAGCCCTAGATCCTTTACATGCCTGGCCATGTTAATAGGTTCACAGGTTCATAGGAGGTTACTAGGCTAGTATCCCTAGAGCCTTTACAAGCCTGGCCATATTAATAGGTTCACAGAGTCATTGGAGGTTACTAGGCTAGTTGCCTTAGTGCCTTTACATGCCTGGCCATGTAAATAGGTTTGCAGGTTCATAGGCAGTTACTAGGCTTGTAGCCCTAGAGCGTTGACAATCCTGGCCATGTTAATAGATTTACAGGTTCATAGGAGGTTACTAGGCTAGTAGCCCTCAAGCCTTTACAAGCCTGGCTAAGTTAATAGGTTCAAAGTTTCATAGGCGGTTACTAGGCGAGTAGCCCTAGATCCTTTACAAGTCTGGCCATGTTAATTGGTTCACAGGTTCATGAGAGGTTACTATGCTAGTAACCCTATTGCCTTTGCAAGCCTGGCTAAGTTTAATAGGTTCTCAGGTTCATAGGAGGTTACTATGCTATTAGCCCTAGTGCCTTTACAAGCCTGGCCGTGTTAATAGGTTCACAGGTTCATAGGAGGTTACTAGGCTAGTAGCCCTAGAGCCTTTACAAGCCTGGCCATTAATAGGTTCACAGGTTCATAGGAAGTTACTAGGCTAGTAGCCCTAGAGTGTTTACAAGCCTTGGCATTTTAATAGGTTCAGAGGTTCATAGGAGGTTACTAGGCTAGTGGCCCTGGAGCCTTTAAAAGCCTGGCCATGTTATTAGGTTCACAGGTTCATAGGAGGTTACTAGGCTAGTAGCCCTAGAGCCTTTACAAGCCTGATCATGTTAATAGGTTCACAGGTTCATGGGAAGTTACTAGGCTAGTAGCCCTAGAGCTTTTACAAGCCTTGCCATGTTAATAGGTTCAAAGGTTCATAGGAGGTTACTAGGCTAGTGGCCCTTGAGCCTTTACAAGTCTGGCCATGTTAATAGGTTTACAGATTCATAGGAGGTTAGTAGGCTGGTAGCCCTAGCACCTTTACAATCCTGGCCATTAATAGGTTCACAGGTTCATAGGATGTTACTAGGCTCCTAGCCCTAGAGTGTTTACATGCCTGGGCATTTTAGAAGGTTCCACAGGTTCATTGGAGGTTACTCGGCTAGTGGCCCTAGAGCCTTTACAAGCTTGGCCATGTTAATAGTTTGACAGGTTCATAGGAGGTTACTAGGCTAGTGACCCTAGAACCTGTACAAGCTTGGCCATGTTAATAGGTTCACAGGTTCATAGGATGTTACTAGGCTAGTGGCCCTAGACTCTTTACAAGCCTAGCCATGTTAGTCATGTATACCCCTTTCTTCTTTTTGGGTAATTCTCAGAACGAGTTTATGAACATAGTAGGTCTGTGATCAGCACCTGCTACCCTTGTCCATGAGGGACATGGGTGCCACCCTAGGGATGCATTTGTTGTCTCCCATCTAGTTATCTAGGTTGTTTTTAAACAGGGTCAGTGAGGAGCTCTTTTTTATGTGTATATTAAGTCTTTTCTAGATAAGTGACAATCTCTGGGGGACTCCTCTCTCAATAGTATGTTCTGTTAATGGTACAAGTTAGGTTGAGATCCTTAGATCGAGTGGCTCTTGTGCTATTTGACTTGCAGATGTGCAGCATTTCCATTAGGGCAGGGTTGGAGATTACTCTATGGGCCAGCCACAAGTCACCTCTCACCAACCTATAAGATAGAGAGTAAAGTAATGGGTTTTTCAGCCTTTCAATGTAGGTCATTGTTAGGAGTCCCTATATTTTCTTAGTGAGAAAACTCTGAAGTCTCTCCAGCTGCTGCAGGTGTCTGATGAGTTACATGCAAAAGGATGCAGTGTACTCTAATAGTGGTGTGATGAGGGTGAACTACGGTGGAGTTATAACATCCCTTGACCTGGATGCTATGGACTTGCTTATGAGTTACGCAACATAAAAGGCTTTCCTTACCACTGTGGAAACTTGGTGGTCAAAGTTCATATTGCTATCAACCTGTGTTCCCAAGTCTCACGCCATTGGGTTGGAACTCAGGAGGGTGCTGTCAGTATTGTAATTTGTAGGGTATTCCATTTTGCCAAAGGGAATTATTTTGCATTTAGTTTTTGACCATGGCTTTGGCACCAGTCATTTGTTTGTTTTAGCCTTTCTTGAAATATGTTGACATCATTGGGGGACTCAGTGATTGCTCCCAGTTTGCAATCATCAGCAAACTTATTTATTTATTTTATTTATTTTTATTTTACATTTGTTGACCGGGCTAGTCTAGCTGGATATATATCCATTTTCAGTAGAGGCCCGGGGAGAAAAGCTCCACACAAATACAAACAAAAACAAAAACAAAAACAAAAAAAAAAAAAAAAAAACCAAAACAAAAATGTATTCAAATAGAAAAATATCATTACAAGGTAAAAAAGGATTAAAAGCCATATGATACAGTGTAACACTTCAGAAAGTTAACATAGAACATAATCTTTCTTATAGAGGAGACTAGATGCACTCTAGTAAGAGATAAGTACAATAATTTACATCAGACTTGAGGGATTTAAGCAATACATTGAGTAAAGTTTGATTTAGTGATAGTCTTAGTTACACGATTAATTATTAAATGTTAGGAAGAAGGTAGAAGAGGAGAAAAACAGGGTATAGGTGTTGATTAGTCAGGTTTACTACAAGGACATAGCCAGTGACTTTGGAGGTAATTTTTGAGTTTTTGTTTGAAGAGAGGCAATGATGTAGTTAGTATTATATCACTAGGTAGCAGATTCAAGTTCCTTCCTGCTGTATTAGTAAATAGAGAGTCACCAGCTGTGTTATTAGACTTTGTTAAACTGGCAATGAGTTTACTAGAAGAGCGAAGGGAGTTGAGATTATTATATGGGATTAAAAGTTTTGAGAGTATAGGGGTATAATTGGGTTGGTACAGTAATTTGTGGGCAATTGTGAGTTGGGGGATTAACAGATGGTTTTGAAATTCCAGCCAGTGTAGTTGTTTTAGGTTAGAACAGTGGTGAGTTTTAAAGGGATTTCCAGTAGCAAATCGGGCAATATTATTGTAGCAAGTTGCAAGTTTGTTAAGGTTAGTTTTCTTAAGGTTAGTAAAAACAGGTGAGGCATACAGAAGAGTTGAGATTAGATGGGAATGAGCGATCTTGGCTCTAGCTGATGTGGTTAAGAAAGACTTAATTCTATATAAGGATCCTATTTTTCTGTTGACTATTTTAATGGTGTTGTTAATATGTTGATCAAAAGAGAGATTATTGTCAATGGTTATTCCTAACAGTTTGGTAGTAGAGTCAGGTGAGATGACAGTGGCATTATTTGAAGAGATTGGGAAGTTTAAGGGGGAGGACCTAGTAGTGGGAGTAAAGAGAAGGAGTTTAGTTTTTTTGGCATTAAGTAGGAGGTAACATCTGTAAACCATGTTTCTACTGTGTTGAAGATGTTTTGAGTAAGGGAAGAAAGCTCAGTTGGAGAGGTAGCTGAGCAAATAAGGGTGGAGTCATCTGCATATTGAATGCAGGTTGCTTGAGGAATTGCCAAATAGAGATCATTAATGAATAAAGAGAAAAGAAGTGGTCCAAGAATGAAGCCCTGAGGGACACCGATGGTGACAGGTAACAAGGAAGAAATTTGATTTTCCCAGAGAACTGCCTGTTGCCTATTGCTGAGATAAGATCTGAACCAATTCATGGCTAGGTTATCAAAGGAGAGAGATTCAAGAATGTTAATTAGGATGGAATGGTTAACCATGTCGAAAGCTTTAGAGAGGTCAATGAAGAGAGCAGAAGAGAAAAGGTTGTTGTTGTGGTTTCTATTGATAGTGTCTGTAAAGGATAGGAGGGCGGAGGTAGTACTATGATAAGGCCTAAAGCCATGCTGACAGCTTGCTATTATGTTGTGGAGAGAGAGATACTGTAAAAGTTGTTGGTGAATGCATTTCTCCATAATTTTTGCTAAGGGTGATAGGAGAGCAATTGGTCTATAGTTAGAGTAATCGATAGAGTTCCCACCTTTATGTAAAGGGATAATGTGGGAGACCTTCCAGATGTCTGGGATGGTTCCTTCTTGGATTGTCCTATTTATAAGTATAGATATAGGGTATGTGATTACTTTGGCTGCTTTTTGGAGATAAAGAGAAGGATGTTTGTCAGCAGATGGGGTACAAGGCTTCGGTTTGTGAATAAGTCTGTAGATGAGAGAGGTAGATATGGGTTGTAGTTTAAAGTTATGGGAGGAGTGTGCTAGGTTGATTGGAAGGTTGGATTTATCAGTGTTTAGTTGTCTAGCTAGAGACTGTATAGTGTCGGTGAAGAAAGAGTTGAAGGTATTTGCAGTTAGGTGGGGAGTATCTGGATCAGCATCAAGAGGGGTGGGAGTTTTAGAGTTACCTGGGGACAACAGTCTATTGATACAAGACCAGAACTTTTTTGGATTATTTTGATGAGTTTGTTGAAGTTTACAGTAGTAGTTTTTTTTGTCAGTAATGATTGCTTTTTTAGTAGTATTTCTAAGCTGGGAAATGAAGAAGATCAGAGCTATTTCTATGGCATCTCCATTTGGCCCAGACTTTGTTTCTAAGTAGAATTAGATTTTTTGTTTCATTAGAGAGCCATGGGGCTATGTTGGACTTCATTCTGATGGTACGTTTGGGAGCATGTTTGTCGAGAATAGATAAGAAAGTTGTATTAAAGTATATTACTGCATTTTCAAGAGGAAGGGATTTTAAGGGGTTCCAGTTGCATTCTCTGAGTTCATTTTGAAATAAGTCTATGTTGAAATGTTTGGTAGAGCGTATTATTCTAGTGGTGGGGAGGTTATGAAAATCTTTCTTTTCTCTTGTAATATAAGTCAAAGAGTGATCACTGACATCATCTGCAGGGTTCCTACTTTGTAAGTTTGTTTAACTTTGTTTATGAGTATCCAATCTAAGATACTCTCTTTTTTATTAGGTTTATTAATTCTTGTTGTTGAGGTGATGGTTTGGGTGAAACCATGAAGGTTGATGTGAGAGGTAGGATTTTCAGCATTGATACTTTTCCAGTCTATGTTGAAATCACCTAGGATTATTGTTTCTTGGGGGTAAGTCATAGATACCCAGCTGAGAAAGGCTTCTAAAGTGGGTATATTATTACGTGGTGGTAAGTAAATACAGATAATGTAAAAGGATTTCTTGGTGTTAAATTGGAATTTAGTTATGAGGACTTCTACTTTACTATCCTGGGTTGGATAAACTGGAAGGGTGGAGATATTGAGTTCATTCTTAAAAAGAATTGCTACTCCACCGCCTTTACGTTTTGATCGGTCAAGTCTCACTATGTTATAGCCTTGGGGAGTAATCTCATTATCTTTTGTATCAGGTTTTAGCTGAGTCTCAGTGAGGCAGAGAATATCAAAGGAATGGATATCTAGGAGGGCATGAAGGTGAGATACTTTATTATTGATGCTTTGAATGTTCAGATGTCCTATTAGGAGGGAATTATTAAGTTTAGGGTTAATTATTTGAAAAGTAGGGTTGGTAGGTCCAGGGTTGGGGTGGATGTCTCCATCTTGTAAGGTGGGATTATTTGGTTTTGTTATTAAGTTGTTCTTTAGATAGGTTTGAAGTTTCAATTTTCTATTGGTGGGTAGGACATGATTAATGTGAGAGAGTCTGTGGTATTTAGGTAGAAGGTAGCTAGGAGTGGAAGTAATGTTGGAGTGTGTAGTTAGGGGTGTATATGTGCAAGTTATAGTTTGTGTGAGTGTATAAGCTGGACATAGTGTAGGTTTTCAAAGGAGGTAAGAAGGTAGGCTGAGAAGAGGGTGGTTAAGAGTAAAACTGATAGTGTAAGCATGGTTAGAGTATAGGGAGCCATCTTTGTGGAGAAGTAAAATTGTAACTAGAGTGAAATGAAAGGTAGAGGAAGTAGGATAGGAGGAGAGAATAGATAAGGAACCTGCAAATGTAAGTGAGGGGAATAAAAGGATAATGAAATTATGAGTAGAGGGTTAGGAATAGAGGTAGTTTAGGGAGAGTAATTATAGAGAGTAGTAATTGGAGGGTAGGGGTGTGGTTAAATTAAGCGGGAAGGGTGAGTTAAGGGATTGGTAGGGTGAGTTAGGGGGTGTGTTTAAGGAGGTATAAGTTTAGGACCCCTGGGGGTGGGTGGGAATTGGGGGTAGGGTAGGGGAGCGGAGTGAGCCCACAGGGTGAACGGAGCGGGTAGAAACAATTGAAGGAGAAGCTGAAAAGGAGACTATCAGAAATGCAGGTGAGTATAGGTAAGAGAGGTATACCAGGAAAAGGGAAAGGTCTAGAATGGCCAAGTACACCAGCGAAATGACAAATAAATAAAGGAGGGTTAAATCAGTGTTTAAGCATAAGGTGAGAGAGAGGAGGAGCAGGTCAAGGAATAGAAACAAAAAAAACCTAGGCAGGTTTCAGGGGTAAAAAATCAAATAGAAGGGAGACAGATGGAGTACTGGCAATGCTGAGGGTGAAGGGGGATAGGAAGACCAATACTGAAATTACAGACGTAGGACAGTTAGTGCAAGAGAGAGCAGCAGAGAAATAAAAAAGGGATGAGGGTGCCACCTAGTGGATAAAGCAGGTATAGAAGAAGGAGAGTGGGGAAGCTAACTAGTGAAGAGATAAAGTAAAAACTAATTATAAGAGAAGGAAAGTTATAGGTGCGGAGGTGAGAAGGTAGAAGAGAGGCTGTGAAGGAGGGGTACCGGCTGCTAGTGGCTCAAGCTCAGGCAAACTGTAAGACCCTTGTAGATATCTAAAAACAGAGGCCTAGTATACCAGCGGGACTATGCCCATAACCTACTTTCTTCTTTTCTTGATAGAGGGTAAAAAAAGGAGGCAAGCAGATGCAGTCACCGGAGTTTGGACGGGTTCTTGTGACACCAGATGGGTTGTGGCTAGGGCAGGAATCAGAACAGAGTTGAGCTAGGTTCTTTGGGGAGAAGGGAGGCAAGTAAAAAGGAAGAGGGTTAGCACAGGTATCAGGCCTGTAAAGTAGTAAATAATACAACATTAACAATCAGAAAAAGGTAACACATATAATCCACTTTACAAGCTACAAAGCAAGGCAGAGTATTTACAAGCCTTTGTTGAGCGAGAGAGCAATTCCTTAAACAACAAAGCAAAACACTGTAACACAGTGTTGCCCTTATTGATAACTAAAACTAGAGAATATGAATGCAGCTTCTAAACCAATTATGGCAGGAGTTTAACAAATATTGCAGAATAACATGCAAAAAAATAAACAAGACCTAGGAGCAATATAACTAAGAATTAAAAAGTGAGTGAGGTCTTCAACACTGACTAGGGGTAATGCCTGAGCAATTGAAGCAGGTACAACGGCAACTTGAGGAAGGCCAGATTAGCTAAGTAAGGCACTAAAATGCTGCGTTTAGTTAAATACAGCTGAGTTTCCTAAGATTTACTTGAGTATGGGTCCCCTAAGCAGTTATCTAAGCTCCACTAGAGTGATGACAAAAGCCGCCGTTTCAGCTACTACAAGCGCTTAAGCGCAAGTGAATAGTAAAGGTTTCTTTAAACATTTAGGGAGGCTTCAGCTAAGTAAGGCACTAAAATGCTGCATTTAGTTAAATACAGCTAAGTTTCCTAAGATTTACTTAAGTAAGGGTCCCCCAAGCAGTTATCCAAGCTCCACTAGAGTGACAACAAAAACTGCCGTTTCAGCTACGACAAGCGCTTAAGCGCAAGTGAGTAGTAAAGGTTTCTTAAACATTTAGGGAGGCTTCACAAGCGTGGCGGATTAATAGATGGCCGTTTCGGCTATAAAAATCACTACAACAGAATGTAGACTATGCACTTACTTAGAACTCCTGCAAGTGCAGGAGCGTAGTTAGCTTTCAAAGAGCTAGGTATGGAAAGGACGAAATAACGCCAACCGAGCACATGGACAAGCTCACGTGAGTGGCGCAGTTTTACATAGCAATGTAGGCTACAAGGCACATTACCGGCCTCAAATAGGACAGACCACCAAAAAATAAATCAACACTATTAGAAAAGAGATTCCGTGCTCATTAACAGAAGGAGACGCTGCGAAAGAGCAATTCCTCAAACAAAAATGCACACTGTAACACAATATTACTCTAAACTAACACATACAATCCACTATAAAAGCTGCAGAGCAAAGCAATGATTTTACAAGCCTATGTTTAGCAAGAGAGCATTTCTTTAAGCAACAGAGCAAAACGCTGTAACACAGAGTTGCTCTTACTGAAATGAGAACAAATTCCTCAAACAACAAAACAAAGCACTATAATGCAGTGTTGCTCTTACTAAATACATGTAATCCTCATTAAATACTGTCGTACATTAATAAGTATACAGTTTATAGATCAAGCATCCAAAATATCCCAGCTAAAGAAACCACTGTCTTTACCTACTAGAGCTAGCACACCAGGGCAAGAGCGGACAGCAGCCAGGGACCTGCATAAGGTGAAGGCAGTAAAGGAGTGGCGCGTTTTAGGAAAGGGGTATAAATAACTTCTCAGAGGATGAGAGGCAGGACGGGAGTAGAGCGAGAGTGCTACAGGAGTGGGTAGGCGGGGCTAGAGGAAGTTAGAGGTAGGTCAGTTGAACTCCAAAGGCTGTCTACTTTGTTCTGGACTTCTGAGAAATAGATGCTAAATAGTAAGGGGCCCAGCACATACCCCAGTGGTACTCCACTGGTCACGGGTCTATGGGTGGAGGTGGAGTCACCAATTTTGACAGAGTGTGTTCTGTCAGTGAACCAACTGGCTATCCATCTAATAATGTAAGGGTTAATCCCTATTTGGGAGAGTTTCTCAACCATGCCAGAGTGTGAAATTGTGTCAATATCCTTTTCAAGGTTGAGATAGGCAGTGTGCATAGTCTTACCTTCATCCATGGCTTTGGTGACATTCTTAAAGGATTCTACCAGGTTTAATAAGCATGATCTACCCTTAACAAAGCCAAACTAGGTTGGGTCAAGTATTTGGAGTTCACTTATGTCATTGTTGATAAGGTCCATGAGGTTAGTTAGACTTATGGGCCTGTAGTTCCCAGGATCAGTTGATGGTCCCCCTTTGTGCACGGGGTTACTTTTGCTGTTCTCCATTCTGCTGGAACATAGCCAGTTATCAAGCTGTGATTAAAGAGTATGCCAAGTGGGTCCACTAGGTCTTGTTTTAGATTGTTTAGTAAACAACCTGGAATATTTGTTTTTGTCTTTGGTGAGTGCACAGATGACCTGTTCTCTAGAGATATTAGGCAGAGGGCTGGTGTCACATATGTTTTGGGATATGGTAGGTGGGGATGGGGGGGGGTGAAGTTTGTACTGAATCTGTCAGCTAGCAGGTTGGTGATATCTTCCAGTGTTGTATGAGTGACCCCATCTACAAGCATTTTGACACATTGCTGGGCATTCCCTTTTAGACTTTGGATGTATTTAAAGAATGTCTTATTTTTATCCTTGGCTAAGGTTGCGATTTTTGTTTCATAATTTCCTTTAGAATACTTTATAAAATTTCTTATTTTCTTGTTTAGGCTTAGGAGAGAACTCTTCCTCTGCAGAGTAATATCCCTCTTGCTTTTGGACAACAGTTTATTCCTCTTGTTATAAAATCTGTTTATATTTGAAGTCCATCATGGTGGATTGTTTTTACAGGAAGACTTGGTTTTGATCTGGTCAGGCACAGCAGAGTTTATGAAGTTGCTTAAGTGTTTGTACAGGGCATTTGCATACACTTCTGCATAGTAATCATTGATATCTACAATTGCAGGTGATATGAAGCTTTTTATACCATCTCTTAGAAGGCTGTAGTTAGCTTTGGTAAAGTTTTTTATAATTATTGTTCCTGTGGGGGTGTCAGATCCAGTAGTTACTTCAAACGAGACTGATTTGTGGTCTGACCTAACCAGGGAGGGCATCACGCTTGGCAAAGTACAGTGACCCCCCACCCATGTTGGTGAGTGCTGTGTCCAGAACATTAGAGCCTCTAATGGGAGTGCAGGCTATCTGTTCCAGAGCATTTGTGTTAACAAAGTCCAGGAACCTCTGGGTAAGTGTGTTTTTGCTTGCGTATGTCCCCCATTGTATGGAAGGATAGTTGACATCTCCTATGACTAAGGTGTTGGGCTGTATGGTGAGGGATTCCAGTAAATCGAGGTAGGCAGTGTACTTATCCTGGTTCATGTGGGGGATCTAGATCTTTCAATGATGTGGTTTGGTAATTTCCCAATAGTTAACTGGACATGGATTAGTTTTAGAGAGTCATGCCTTTTGACCCGTCTCAAAGTATATTTGGTTTTAATGAATATGGATACACCTCCACCTTTGGTTCCTTCATGTTCATTTTGAGGTCTGAATATGTGGAAGTCTTGTAGCCTTGCCTGGTCAGGGTGCTTTCAGTGGTAACTGCACAGATGTCAGCATCCTCTAAGGTGAAGCGTGCTTCCAGGGAGTGCAGTTTTGTGTTTAAACTCCTATGCATTAAGCAGCATGACCCTGAGTTTGTCTTGATTAGTTTTTGTTGTGTTGGAAAATTTGTTGTTTTGACATTGCCTAAGAAAGGCACTATGGGAGAGGCAAGGGCCTTTGTTAGTATCCGAACGCCTAGGGTAAACAGGTGCAGATCATCTCTAGCAAAGCAGCACGGTCTGTCTACCATATTCTCCATGGCTGACAGATACTGGATCCCCATGGACTGATACCAGAAGCTGAGCCAATTGTTGAAGTCAGTCATTTTTTGTTTATATTGTGGCATCATCCTGGGTGAAGGTAGGACACTGCTTAGGGCTAGAGACATACCTGTCTGGGACATATAATCAGAGAGTTCTGTCATGTCTCTTCAAATAGTCCGGAGAGGTATGTCATTCACTCCAACATGGACTAGAATGGTACTTGTTGTTGAGTGACTTGAGTGCATGCGTGATTTATCAGATCCTGATAAGCAGCTACCGTGACCTTCTCCTTGTCCAGTCTGGTAAGGTGGACATCTGTGTGTCTCACTATGAAGTTGCCTATGAGCAAGACATTTGGTGTGTTTGCCTTAGGAGCTTATTTGTTGAGAAACAGGTATATGTTAAGTGTAGTGGTTTCTTTTTGCTTAGTGGTGAGTGTGGGTAATGTGCATTTAGGAAGTTTCTGTACTTTTGTTAGGCTTTTAGTGAGTACCTCTGCATATGTGGGTTTATGCATTGTGACCTTATTTTGTGTGAGAGGTGAGGTTTGCGTGAGAGATGAGGTTTGCGTGAGAGGTGAAGCGTGTGTTTTGCCAACCTGTTTGATGTCTAGTTTGTTTTTATGTGAGAGAATTGACTACAGTTCCACAGTGTATTTGCATCTCTCTCATAGGGTGTTAGTTTGCTCTAGGAGTAAATGGCTGTCAGTATACATGAGGCAATTACTACATTGCCTCAAGATGCTCATATCAATCAAGATGGCAGGAGAAAAGATGAGAAACTGCCTGTCCATTGTGGCAAAATTTTTCTGAATGTGGTATTTGGGAAGGAAGTGGGCTAGCTGGACTTGTCACAAACAGCAAAAATGAAGCAGTAATTCAATTAAATACAGTTAGCAAAGTGCAGCACTGGCTTAAAATATACTGATGTTTCTGTTTTTTTTTTTCAGTGGATGCCTTGGATTTCAGTGCAGATGCACTCCAGACCTCTGGCTAAAGTTGCCAAACATTGAGCAGCTCTGGTAAACTGAGCACAAACCCGTGCAAATGCAAGGCTTATATACAGCCAAATGTAAACACTTTTAACACAACTACCAAAGGGAAAGCCCAAAACTGAGCCTTTCTCCAGCAATTTTCAATTCAGATGGGTCCTGAGCTGCACATTTCTGCCACAAGAGTACACAGAGGCTCTCTTAATGTAAGATGGCTTTAAGAGCACAGTGATACCAAACAGTCTAGATTCAGCAGGTCTGAATTTAGCCTATGCTGTGTAAGGCAAGGAAACACAATTTCTAGATGGGAAGGAGTAAGGGAGAGTCACTTAAAGGTCAAAGTGAGAGTCTTTAGCATTATACTATTAGATGACCTGCACTGGTACTTCTTCGAGCAGATGTGAACAGTGGGTGACTATGGACAGTGTTTCCTATAGAATTTACAGCTAATCATCAAATATTGTCGAGCCTTTACAATCTCAGTCACATCATAGTTAATATACTTACACGCTCCTAAGTTAGTTTCTCTTTTTAGAAAGATTTTAGGCTCCCTTTAGTGTCCACAGTTTGCTCACACGAACAATAAAACTATAACCTTTAATGTTAATAGAAAATGGTTGCATTGCATTTGTTGTTCTCAGAACCCGGTTTGTCGTTGCATATACGTCTTTTTATTATTAAACTTGTTTCATTTGGCTGAGCCCTGGACCGCATTCTTGGAGGATGAGTCTTCAGGGATGATGTGGTCTCTCATATTAATGTTATCAGATTTATTTATTATAGCTACAGTTTGTGCTCCCATGACATCTCTCAGTAATGCATTTCTAGGGGATGAGTGGGGAGGTTTCCTGCTATTTGCTGACCTGGAACTTTAGCAGATGGAAGGGAATCTTGTAAAAGGCTGACATTTAATTTTCTCCTTTCGCTCGTACATTCATTTAGTCTTTGTTTACTGTTCTTCTGTCTTCTTTTGCTGCCTTCACATCTCTGTCTTGATCTTTTCTCTGTATCTGCATCTGCACCATCACTTCAGTCAGTCTGTCTGTCATTTTTACTGCTAAAATCTGTTAGGTAAACGTGTACTCTGCATCTGTGAGGTAAAGTCCTTAACCATTATGCCAACCCTCACCCCTTTTTTTTCTCTCTTATTTTTCTCATTCTGTCTAAAAAGACAAGGTATAGTAGGACATATAAACAACTCCCTAAACTAAAATAAAACATGGACTTCATCTCTAGTTCACGTTTTGTTAGAAAAATGTAACTTTTCACACAGCCATATGTTAGAACTCAAATTCATTACTATTAAAAAATTAAAATAAATGACTGTCTTCAGCTATCCCATTACAAAATGGTATTACTAGCCAAATGAACTTAAGTCTAATTATTTTTATTAATAATAAACTAATTAAAAATATAGTCTTTGCTATATTACTGAAATACGTTAGAAATTTTAAAACATTGACACCTCAGAATAAATGGTTATAAAATACCTTGGAATTAGAAAACCACATTTGAGACATTCCATTCATTTAAAAAAAACATGCAAACTATCTAAAATGCTACTGAGCAAATATTCTGGCAGTTTAGTAAAGAGAATTAAACCTATGAGCTGTTAATGAGATTCATCCTGTAGTCTGGAGTTTGAGTCTCTCAGTCTCCATTTGCCTGCTGTGTGACTATGAGCTTGTTGTCTCTCTAGACAGTGTTCCTGGGTTGCTTGTGAAAATAGTAGCTTTACATGGGTCAAAAAAATGAGTTAATGTGATAAAAGGTTACACGTATAGAATGACCCATTAAAACAATTGGAAAACAGTAATTCAAACTTGAGAACAATTTTGATTATTTGTTTACATGTTTTGTCAGCCAGATTGTGGCCTATTTTCAATGAGACGCAGGAGCACTTTTGGGTTAAGTGTCTTGTTCAGTCACATATTAGACAAACAAAAACAGAGAAGATTAAACGCAGAACTACAGGAAGAGGGTCATTGGCAGCTCATAGCTTTAATCCCCTTTGCTATCTGCCAGAATATAACACATTGGAATGTGCTGGGGTGTTTTTTTTTTTTTTTTGTAGTAAATGAAATATCTTATATTGAAGGAATAGGGAACTTAATCTGAATTTAATAAAATTTACATCTGTAGTAAAAGATATTTGTTTTTTAACATACCACAGCAGATACTATATCTAAATATCTATCTATATCTTTCTATCTAAATATCTATCTATAGCTATCTATATAGATTCATAGGAAATTACTAGGCTGATGGGTCAAGAGCCCTTACAAGCCTACCCAGTTTTACCCAGATTTTACTCAATTTTCTATCCTTCGAGGAAATATGACAAGATGACAAGGGTCAGTAAGCAGGGTTTTGACAATTTTTACAGACTGCCTCTGTCCATAAGGGACATGGGCGCCACCACAAGAGTGAATTTGAGATTTCCCATCCATTGGTTCAGATTGTGCTTGAAGATGGCCAGAGAAAGGCTGTGCTTCACACGAATAGGAAGCCTATTCCAGAGGAAGGGCAATCTCTGGGACACAGCTATCTCTACAGCATGATCTAGTCATGTCAGAGATCAGGTTTAGATCCTTGGAGCGGGTTACCCTAATTTTATTTATTTATTTATTTAACATTTGTTTACCAGAAAAGTCGGGCTGGGATAGAGCCCATTTTCAGTAGTAGCCTAGGGAGAAAAGCTCAAGAGGCAATTCACAAATAACAAAAATACAAAATTACATAGAAATTTCATTGAATAGCACACCTTAGAATAGGACGTAATGTATAAATGATAAATTCACACTAAATAAAAGGACAGATTTACATGCATACAAAAATTCAAGGCAATCTTGCACAGCAGAATACAGACATAAGGTTTTAAGTATCGTAATATTTCACAATGATGAGCAGAACACACAATTAAACGGTTTACTATTGAAATGTCGAATGGCACTACATCGACTGTACTATAGTCGAACACGGAAGTTCGAAAATAGTAATGTCGACGACAAAAAAACAATCTAGGACTGTGTTTTAACATGGGTCGAGGTAGGGGAGATGTTTGTAGTTCTGAATAATACTGAACACCTACCTCGACCCATGTTAAAACCATTCCTAGATTGTTTTTTTGACGTTGACATTACTATTTTCGAACTTTCGTGTTCGACTATAGTACAGTGGACGTAGTGCCATTCGACATTTTAATAGTAAACCCAATTAAACATATAATAGTACAAAGGAATAGATACTGATGTAGGAGAATAGGAGAAAAGATATTTACACAATGAGGAGGAGGGAGTAAGAGGCAGTTTAGTCAGTAAGATTCATAGATTCATACTAGGCTAACTACCCTTGTGGGCTTTTTCAAGCCTAGCCAATTACCCCATGTGACAATCAAGCCCTGCACCTTGTGTCTATAAGATAAACACCTTAACTGTTATGCCATCCTCCCACAGAAGTAGCATGCAGGGGGACAGAGAGCACAGAACATGGTAAGGTAGGTTAAGTAAGATTAGGGGAGAGCAAGAGCGATGTGGGTATTAGTAAGGGGGGGTAATATGGGAAGAGTAGTTTTAAGGCTAGTTATTTGTGAGGGGGAGGGGTGGTAAGTATAAAGTGGGTAATATAGGTACATATGCTAGGCATAAAATGGATGGACAGATTGAGTAACTAATAGGCAGGAAGTATAGGGCGTAGCCTAGGGTGAAGCATGGGCAAAGTCAGTAGTTACACGTGAAGCATGGGCAAAGTCAGTAGTTACACGTGAAGCATGGGCAAAGTCAGTAGTTACACGTGAAGCATGGGCAAAGTCAGTAGTTACACGTGAAGCATGGGCAAAGTCAGTAGTTACACGTGAAGCATGGGCAAAGTCAGTAGTTACACGTGAAGCATGGGCAAAGTCAGTAGTTACACGTGAAGCATGGGCAAAGTCAGTAGTTACACGTGAAGCATGGGCAAAGTCAGTAGTTACACGTGAAGCATGGGCAAAGTCAGTAGTTACACGTGAAGCATGGGCAAAGTCAGTAGTTACACGTGAAGCATGGGCAAAGTCAGTAGTTACACGTGAAGCATGGGCAAAGTCAGTAGTTACACGTGAAGCATGGGCAAAGTCAGTAGTTACACGTGAAGCATGGGCAAAGTCAGTAGTTACACGTGAAGCATGGGCAAAGTCAGTAGTTACACGTGAAGCATGGGCAAAGTCAGTAGTTACATGTGGTTCTTAAGTAGTTATTTTGAAGTGAGTCAGGTCAGCGGTAGTTAAGATAGGCTGTGGGATGGTGTTCCAAATTTTGGAAACTTAGCTGGAGTAGAGAGAGTCACCAGCACTACTGTTGGATTTGGTGATCTGTAAAAGAGATTTATTTGAGGAGCGGAGGACTCTAGTGTTAGTGTAGGGATGGAGCATCTGTTGGAGACCAGGAGATTTGTGTGGTTGGTGAATCAGTCTGCGGGCAGTAATGAGATGGGTGAATGTTAAGTAGCGGGGTAATTCTAATCAGTTGAGTTGTTGTAAGGCAGAGCAGTGGTGGATTCAATGTGGGGAGGTTGTTGCAAACTTAGCTATTTTATTATAGCAGGTCTCAAGTTTTGTAGATCTGTTTTCTTTAAGTTGGTGAAAATAGGGGAGGCATATAGTAGGGTAGAGAGTAGATGGGTTCTAGCAATCACCTGTCTTGTAGCACTAGTGAGGAAAGATTTAATTCTATAAAGTGAACCTAGTTTTATATGTTTCTTTTTGATAGTCTATGATAGGTGTTTGTTGAATTTCATATTTTTGTCGATTAGTACACCTAACAATTTAGTTTGGGAAACTGTTGCTATTATGCTATTGTTGGAGGAATATGCTTAGAATGAAGATGGAGAGTCAAGGTATTTACCGGGGTGAAGGAGCATAAGTTTAGTTTCACATGGATTAAGAATCAGTTGTGAGTCTGATAGACAGGATTCCACAGCTGAGAAGGCCAATTGTGTTGTTAGCTCAAATTGTTGTAGGGTCGGTGCAGCACAGATCAGTGTGGGGTCATCTGCGTACTGCACAATAGTGGCATGGTGGGTAGCAGCAAGAAGTTTGTTGGTAAAACTACTAAAAAGAAGCGGACCTAGGACTGAGCCCTTGGTAGTCCCATGATGACAGGTAAAAGCGATGAGATATCTTGCTGCCATCTGACAGCTTGTTGGCAGTCAGCTATCTAGTTTTGGAATGCAGTATGAGACGAGTGACTGAGTTTAAGAGTAGAAAGGTCAGTGAGGAGTTTCTGGTGGGAGACGGTACTGAATGCTTTGCACAAGTCTAAGGAGGTGGAGGATAATAGTTTTCCTTCATTTATTGGTTGATAGTGTTAGTAAAACTTAGAAGTGCAGTTTTCGTACTGTGACTGGGGTGGAAACCATGTTGTGTATCAGACAGGAGATTGTTCGATAAGAGGTAGTTCAAGAGGTGAGCATGAATAAATTTTTCTAGAACTTTGGCTAGGGGAGATAAAATTGCTATGGGTCTGTAGCTAGAGAGCTCAGCAGAGCTCCTTCCTTTATGCAATGGGATGATGAATGATATCTTCCAGAGAAGTGGAATATAGTATTCCAAGGTAGAGCGGTTAATCAGAATGGAGTCAGGGCAGGAGATGGCGTCTGCTGCTAGTTTAAGGAATTCAGTAGGTAAATTATCAGCTGCAAGAGTGGTAGGTTTAAGTTCTCTGAGCATTTTTTTAATGGTGTAGGTTTGGATAGGCTTGAAAGGGAAGGCATCATTGGTTTCCATTAATTTGTATTGGGATAATTAGTGGAGATTTACAGTAGTTCTTAGAAAGTGACAGTGCAGCATTAATAAAGAATGTGTTGAAGTGTGTGGCTATGCTGTCATTAATACTAGTGACTGATGGGGTGGGTGCCGATGGTTGGCTGGGCTGAAGGAGTTTTTTTATGGCAGACCAGAATTGTTGTGGGCTGAAAATCACTGTAGTAGATTTTTTTGTGTAGTTTGTCCTGGGATTTGGCATTGCTTCTAAGTTTTCAGTACTGATATAGGTTGGCTTGCGTTTTGTTGGTATGCCAATGTACCCAACCATTATCTCTTTGTTTAAGTAGTTTTTTGGTGTATTTTGTTAGCCAAGGAGCATAGTTTGATTTAACTGTTATAGTTCTGCACAGGGCTAGTTTATTTAGAATGTTGAGGAAAGTGCTATTAAATTAGTCCATTGCAGTATCTAGGGGTAGCGTTTTACAGGTTACAGGTTACAGGTTCACAGGATGGATGTAAAGGTTTGAGAGTTAAAGTCTTTTTTGTTACAAATTTGCCAATAGGTGGTATTTCTGGTGGGATGAAGACATTGTTGAGGCCATGGCTCAGACACCAATCGTTAGTCTGTGTCTGCCCTTTCTGTGGGATATCAGCATCATTTGGGGAGTCAATGACTGTCCCCATCTTACACTCATCAGTAAGCT
>NC_056741.1:24976248-24988748 GCF_019279795.1 Protopterus annectens
GCAACTCGACACCGTAAAACTCTACTGCCAGTCATGAGCTTTGCCTTATAAGTGTTAGTCAGATCTCTGTGTGTTTATTTCTGCTCAATATCTGAGTTGTTTGTCTGGCTGTCATCTTCCTGCAATCAATTGGACATACAAGCTGATTTAAATATACTTTTCTGCACTTGCATTGTTTCAGATAGTACTGCATTTTTGCTTAGTTGTTTCATTGAATACTAATTGAATATTGTAGTCTCCCTGTCTCTCTGCAGTTTGTTTGCCACCCTTTCTCCCTGTTCTGTTCTTGTTGTGGTGTTAATCTTAGTGGCTTTGGAATTGCCCACCCCTGCTGTAAATTTGTGTTTGCATACTCCTTCTGGGCCCACCTCATTTGCTCACTCAACTGAGTACAGTGAGATCATATTTGGTTTCATACATTCTTACCAGTCCCATCTCTTTAGCTCTATCCAGTGTGTACAGAGATAGTATTTGGGAAGGACAGCCCTGTTGTCTATTAATCTGCTCTGTTCCCACCCTCTCCACTACAATAAATAAATATTTATACTTTATTCAGCTGCTCTTACTGTAACTATCTTCTAACTTCTTTATTACCTTAGTTTGCTGTTCTGTATGCTCTTAAGTGTTCAAGTGCTCTTATTCTGCACTTATTACTGCTTGTTAGTAGCCTGATTAAATTTGTGTGCTATTCTTAGCATCTTAGTTTTGGGCATACTGAGACAGTGTAGCAACTGCCTCATGTTTACAGACAGTTCCCTTCTCCCAGCATATAATTTTTCTACTTGCGAGAGATGTATCTACATCAGTAAGCTGAAATCCATGCTCCCTCACACCACAGTCAGTACTCCTGACAAAGAGGAGATTACCAGCACAAACACCACACCACCCACATCACAGAGTCACACACCCACCTATTCAGGAGTCCTCAACAAAAACTTACCTAACCAACAGAGACTCCCCAAAACACACTCACAAATATTCCACACATAACACCAGTCACATCACACACAGTTGTCAACACACCAGGGTCTCACAAACACAGCCCATTTGGGCATAACAATAAACCAACGCAGCCCATAAAACATAACAATAAACCAAACATACTAGTCATTGGTGACTCATTAGTGAGACACACTGATGTCCCCCTCACCAGGCTCAGTAAGGAGAAGGTCACAGTTAGCTGTTTGTCAAGCGCTAGAATCTGCCACATCACACATGTACTTAAGTGTCTCCACAACAGGAACAAGTATGACTCTGTCATTGTCCATGTTGGTGAGAATGACTTGAGACATACCTTTCTGAACTATATGAAGAGAGACATGATTGAGCTCTCACAGTATGTGCTCCAGGCAGGTATGACCCTAGGCTTAAGCAGCATCCTACTTTCACCAAGAATGATACCACAATACCAACAAAAAATGATTGACTTCAACAATTGGCTTAGTTTCTGGTGTCTTTCTAAGGGGATCCAGTATCTGTATGTCTGGGATGACATGGTTAACAGACCTCGATAGTTTGCCAGAGATGGCCTCCACCTGTCATCCCTGGGGTTCCAGATCATGGTCAAGGCTCTTGTCTCCCCCATTGTGCCTTTTTTAGGCTATGTCCGAAAGACAAATCTTCCAACATAAAAGATTTGTAAAAAAGCAAATTGAAGGTCGTGCTGCTCAATGCTAGGAGCCTTAATCTAAAAATGCACTCACTGGAGGCTCTCCTCACACTGGAAGATACCGATGTCTGTGTAGTCATGGAAACTTGGTTCAGGGCTGCAGCGAGCACCCCTGCCTTACCAGGCTATACCTCATTCCACACTTTCTGACCCCAAAATGAGGTTGGAAAGACTAAGGGTGGTGGAGTCTCTATCTTCATTAAAGACAGGCACACCTCCAGACAGGTTTACCAGCATGATGCACTGGAATTACTCCAGATGCAACTGACAGTTGGCAAGGCTCCCATCCAAGTTATAGCCAGCTATAGACCCCCCTCCATGTCTCAGGACACCCACCCCTCCTACCTGGACAAGGTACAAGGTATTCCCAACACCTTGCTCCTTGGTGACTTCAATAACCCCACTATAGACTGGGTGAACTATTACTGCATGAATGCATTCACCCAACAATTCCTTGATTTCATCAACTCTAACGCACTAGGTCAGCTGGTCTCATCTCTCTCAAGGGGAGATACTGTACTTGGTTCTCACCAACATGGGCAACTGCTGCACCAATCCCATAGTATGTTATTCCCTGGTGAGATCAGATCATCATTCTGTCTCATTCAAAGTTTCTATCCCACTCAACCCATCCCCAGCTGTAACCAGGCTAAAACCTTCTTAAAAACTGACTACAACCTCCTAATGGAGGGAATCAGCAGCT
Source organism: Protopterus annectens (assembly GCF_019279795.1). NCBI lineage: Eukaryota > Metazoa > Chordata > Ceratodontiformes > Protopteridae > Protopterus > Protopterus annectens. The sequence goes on from NC_056741.1 coordinate 24,978,621, forward strand.
TCACAGCACTGGCCCCCTCAGAAGATGCAGACAACTATGCTGAACATTCTACCAGTATAATATACAAGCACCTATACAACTGCATGGACTCAGCCATACCCAACAGAACTAAAACCTGCTCCTCAGGGAAACACAAACTTATCTGGTGGACATCCTCTATCAACAGGCTTTACAACAAAAGGAAGAAACTGTTGTCCAAGGGTAAAAAGGAACAAATTCCAAATCGGAAAAACTCCCTTCTCCACCTCAACAAGCAAATTAGATCACTAGTGAAAAACCCCAAAGCCAATTATGAGTTTTAACTAGCCTCCGAAACAAAGGGAAACCACAAGTCCTTCTTCAGTTATGTTAGGAACCTCCGTGGCAAATCCCAAGTTTGTTCTGAATTAATACTTAATGGTACCACTTACACTGATCCTACTGACTTTGCCAACCTGCTAGCTTACAGGTTCAATGCAAACTTCACCCCCTTATTGCCTCCCAAAGGCCCAGCCGACATACCCAGTACTTGTCTCACACCTCGCATCTCCATAAATCAAGTGTTAAAGGCCCTATCCAAGGCAAAGAACACAGCTTCCATGGGACCTGATAGTATCCCAGGCTGTATTCTGCACCATCTCCAGCAAGAACTAGCTTCACCACTGAGCACCTTATTCAACCAGAGACTAATTACAGGCTTCATTCCAGCAGAGTGGATTACCGCCATTGTCAGCTCCTTACACAAAGGTGGTGCCACTACTGACCTGGGAAACTATCACCCCATTAGCTTGACAAGTCTGATCTGTAAAGCCATGGAGCGTATTATTATGGATCTCATAAACAAGGACATAGGCAATCTCCAAGCACTCGACCCCACCCAATTCAGATTTGACAGGGGCAGATCTTGCCTTCTGAACCTAGTTGACTTCTTTGAGACTGTCACTAAGGCCCTGGATGAGAGAAAGTCAGTATATACAGCTTACCTTGACCTGGCCAAGGCCTTTAACACAATGCTCCACTCGGGCATTATCAAAAAGCTAACACAACTTGGTGTTAATCCCTATCTCATCAGATGGGTGGCCAACTGGCTCACAGATAGGATCCACAAGGTCAAAATAGGTGCCACCACCTCCAACAGCAGACCTGTCACTAGTGGTGTTCCACAGGGATTTGTCCTGGGACACCAACTGTTTAGCATTTACTTCTTAGAGGTCCAGGCAAAGACAAAGGGCCTGTGACTGACCAAGTTTGTGAATGACTGTAAGTTGGGTGCTGTCATTGACTCTCCAAATGATGTTAACATACTACAAGATGGTTTCACAGCTACAAATAACTGGTGCCAAAGTTATGGCCTTAATTTAAATGCAAAAAAAATGTATTATCATACCATTCAGCAAAAACACTGCCCTTACTGATTACCCGTTAACGGCAACCCCCTAAGTACACAACCTGTGGTAAGAGACGTGGGTACTCAGGTTGACAACAATCTCACATTCGACCATCATGTGGCAACAGTGGTCAGAAAAGCCTTTTACTTGGTTCATCTCATAGGTTCATAGGTTCATAGGTTCATACTAGGCTATCTTCCCTAGGGCATTTATAAGCCTAGCCAGAGTTGTGTGGCTTTCACCACCCCTTAGGTTGAAGAATACTATACCCATTAGTTTGCCGTGCCTCTGTCCAGCAGTGATACAGAGATGATCCCCGGGGTAAACCTACGATCTCCCATCCACTGGTCAAGATTCCTCTTGAACAGAGCCAGCGAGGTGCTCTGTCTCACATGGACCGGGATTCTGTTCCACAGCATAGGAAGTCTCTGGGTGATGAATCTGTCCCTCCAGCACGTCCTATTTATATCCGTGTTGAGGTTTAAGTCTCTTGCTCTTGTGGCTCTGGTGGATTTGTATTTTTTGAGGTGGAGCATGTCCATTAATTCCGGGTTGGACATGGCCTTGTATGTCAGGCACAGGTCACCTCTGAGCAGACGGTATACGACTGAATAGAGCTGGAGTTTCTTCAGTCGGGCAGCATATGGCATATTTTTGAGCCCCTTTATCCTTTTGGTGAGGAACTTTTGGGGTCTTTCCAATTGCTGCAGGTGTCGGGTAAGATACATTCGAATGGGGCATTGTACTCAATCATTGGTCTGATAAGTGAAGAGTACATGGAACAATGACCTCCCTTGATCTGGATGTGAATCCCTTCATAATCAGGTGGGCAATGTAGAAGGTCCTCCTAACCACTTTGGCAATGTGAGTGTCAAAAGAAAGGTTACTGTCAACTTGGGTCCCCAGGTCCCTGATAACCTCTTCTGTGCTTAATGGATTGCCACCTATGTGGTAACTTGGGGTTACCTTGTTTTTACCAAAGGGTATGACTATACATTTTTGGCGTTTAGCTTAAGGCCATGGCTCTGGCACCAGTTATCCGTTTCTATGAGACCTCTCTGAAGGATATCTGTGTCTGATGGATTTTCAACTATGGCGCCCAGTTTGCAGTCATCTGCAAACTTTGTCAGCCACAATCCTCCTATATTTGCCTGCACTTCTGAAAAGTAGATGCCGAACAAGAGGGGGCCCAGGACTGAGCCCTGTGGGACACCGCTTGTGACCGGCTTGGAGTCTGACATGGCACCAGCAACTCTAACCCTGTGGGTTCTGTCCTTGAGCCAGTTTGCAACCCATCTTGTGACATATGGGTTTACATTTAAGCTGGTGAGCTTTTCTATGATACCCGAGTGGGGTATTGAGTCGAAAGCTTTTGCAAGGTCAAGGTAGGCTGTGTGAACTGCCTTACCCTCATCAATGGCCTTGGTGACTGTTTCAAAAAAGTCGACCAAGTTCAAGAGGCATGATCTGCCCTTGACAAAGCCGAATTGGGTAGGATCCAATGTCTGTAGGTCCTCTATGTCTTTCTTTATGAGTTCCATTATGATCATCTCCATAGCTTTGCAGACCAGGCTTGTTAAGCTTATGGGGCGGTAATTACCAGGGTCTGTAGAAGCACCGCCTTTGTGGAGTGGGACCACAGTTGCCGTATGCCACTCTTTGGGTACGTATCCTGTGGTAAGGCTAAGATTAAACAGCATCCTTATGTGTGGGTTTAGTTCCTCATTGAGTTAGTGTAGCACACAGCCGGGGACACCATCCGGTCCCATTGATGCTGTGTTTTTAGCTTTAGAGAGAGCAGCTCTCACCTGGGCATTTGAGATGATTGTGAGGCTACACTCTGCTGGGATAGATATTTCTCCTTTTGGGGGGGAGGGAGGGGAGAAATTTTCACTGAACCTGTCTGCCAGTATGTTTGCAATGTCTGTGGGTTCAGTGATTTTTGTATCATTTTGGACTAATTCTGAGCATATCTGGGAGTTTCCACCCAGATTTCTAACATAGCTAAAGAAGGCCTTATGATTGTCTTTTGAGTCCTTGGTGATTTTTCTCTCAAAGTTGGCCTTGGATGATTTTATGAGTGATCGTAGTTTTTACTAGTATTGATCAGAGATGTCTTCCCTTTTAGGGATTTTGCTCTATCTTGTAGTAGCTTTCTACTCTTGTTGTAAAGTTTGTTTATGGCTGGGGTCCACCAGATCGGGCGCTTGCCTTTGGTGGAAAGGGTCTTGATTTTATTTGGGATTGCTTGATCCATGCAATCCTGGAGGTGCTCAGAAAGCATTTGTAAGGGATTCAGCAGCATGGGTTGTGGTTTCCAATGGCTCAGGGGCCTTGAAGGATACCACACCAGTCTTAAGAAGTGTGAAGTTGGCTTTTGAGAAGTTCTTCACTGTGGTCTTTTTTGTTGGGGGTGGGGGCGGGATGTGGATCTCTAGTGAGATTAGTTTATGGTCTGATCTCACCAATGAGGGATATACTTCCGGTGTGGAGCATTTTGTCCCCATGTTTGTGATGATCAGGTCTAGTATATTTTCACCTCTTGTGGGAATGGTGACAAGTTGTTCCATAGCATTTGAGTTTATGAACTCCAGGAACCTTTGGGCTAGGGTATTGGGGCTTGAGTAATGTTCCCAGTCTATGTTTGGGTAGTTGAAGTCACCCAATATGATGGTGTTTGGAGAGACATTTATACTCTCCAGTGTCTTCAGGAAGGCTGTGTGGGGTTCCTGAGTTTGAGAGGGTGGCCTGTAACATGCTATAAACTGTAGAGCAGTTTTGCCTATGGTTAATTGCACCTGAATGGTCTCTGATGCTTCGTGAGTTGCCACCAGCCTGGAGGTGTGGGTATCCTTGATGAATATGGATACACCCCCTCCTTTTGTGGTACGGTCCGGGTTTTGGGGCCGGAACGCATGATATGAGGTAAAACCTGATAGTGCCGGGTGCTCTCAGGAGCCTTGAACCAGGTTTCAGTCACAGCACAGACATCAATGTTCTCCATACTGAGGAGGGCTTTGAGGGTGTGCATCTTGAGATTTAGACTTCTGGCATTGAGCAGCATTACCCTTAGTTTTTTCCATTATTGTTTTCTAGGGCGGTGGGTTTAGAATTTGAGCCTTGTCTAAAAAAGGCACTATGGGGTGGCAAGAGCCTTTGCCAATATCCGGAAACCCAGGGGTGACAGGTGCAAGCCGTCCCTTGCGAAGCAGCGTGGCTTGTCAAGCATGTCATTCCAGGCAGACAGACATTGGATCCCCTTAGAATGACACCAGAAATTAAGCCAATTATTAAAACTGATCATTTTGTCTCTGTATTGTGGCATCATTCTTGGTGAAGGTAGGATACTGCTCAGGGTCAGGGTCATACCAGCCTGGGCTACATAATCTGAGAGCTCCTTTATGTCTCTTTTCATGTAGTCCACGAAGGTACATCTCAGGTCATTCCCACCGGCATGGACAATGACTGAGTCATACTTGTACTTGCTGTGGAGTGACCTGAGTGCTTGTGTTATGTGGCGGATTCTAGCGCCCGACAGGCAGCTTACTGTGACCCTCTCCTTGTTCAGTCTGGTGAGTGGGACGTCAGTGTGTCTGACTATGGAGTCACCTATGACAAGTGTGTCTGGCATTGTGTTTGGCCTTAAGGGCTGTGACTGATTTGCACACTGACTTTGTGATCTATGTGTTGCTTGTGTTATGTCATGAGGTGCCAGTTGTTTGGGTGTCTGCTTTGGAGGACTCTGCTGTTTTGGTAGATTTTTGATCAGTGCCTCCGAGTATGTCTTTGTGTGTTTATGTGTTTGATTTGTAGTTGTGATAGTTCTATGTGAGACTGGGTTTATGGTGTGTGTGGTTACCTTCTCCTCCTGTCTGGTTTTGCCAGTCCTGAGTTGAGAGAGCTCAGCCTCCAGTTTGGCTATATAGTTGCATCTCTCGCATGTATTTGTATTTTGTGGGAGGAGGAGAGGGTTGTCTGTGTACATGAGGCAATTGTAACATTGCCTCAATATTCCCAGATTCACCAGTTGAGCAGGAGAGGACGCTAGCAACTGACCCTTTGACATGCTAGAAGAAATGAAAAAGTTTGCTGTGTAAGTGAGTCAGAAAGGACCTATAGGGAAGTGGATACTCAAGGGGGTTTTAAGCTAGTGAAGTACTTTGTATAATATAGAAGTGCTTTACCTGACTAAAAAATGCTTTAGGAACAAGTGCTGAGCTTTACAGATAGAGAATAGACTGTTTAGATTACAAGTAGAGCAGTTCTAAAGGAAAAAATGAAGAGCAGACTTTACGGAGCCAGAAATAGTTAAACCTTGTTTAACCAGCACTGCCTGATGGTGCTCTAGTGGCAACTCCGCGCTAAATGCAGAAAAGGCAAGAAGTCAGTAGTACAGGCTAGCACACTTTAGTGGGCAGCCAAACAATTAAATTAAACAGCAAACAAACACTTTTCGACTTGAATTAGACTAATTTCGACTAAAATGTACTTTTAAGTGCAGATAATAAAAAATGCAGTAAATAAATATGAAAAGAGTTAAAGCTTGCTCTAGGTAAGCAGTAGAAGGTAAAACAAATATAAAAAAACAGCAGGATACTTAATCAGGAAAGCAGTCGCTTTTTTCAGTTCTCTGTAGGCAGGAAGACTAAACAGGACCAAGTGGAGCTGTGTCTGAGCAATATGGCTTCAAAAAAATGCCAGAGGCAGATTTTAACCAGGGAACTTCAAAAGAGCTAGAAATGGTCCAAAATGACCAATTACTACAGCTTCTTGTGCTGAGGTCACTTCCCTCAAGGACAGGTAGGCTATTCAAGGCTCCCCACTCCCACTGGTGAGCTAAGAAACGTCCTTCTATCCAAGTAAGGCAACGGACAATACAGGAACTACAACACAGCCCAGGATACAGCAAGGCCTGTAAACTGGTCTAACTAGTTTAGGAGAGGCAGGAAAACAAGGAATATTTTTTTGTTTTTTGTTTTTTTTAAATAGAAACACACAGAAATGCAGAAAAGGCAATAAGTCAGTAGTACAGGCTAGCACACTTTAGTGGGCAGCCAAACAATTAAATTAAACAGCAAACAAACACTTTTCGACTTGAATTAGACTAATTTCGACTAAAATGTACTTTTAAGTGCAGATAATAAAAAATGCAGCAAATAACTATGAAAACAGTTAAAGCTTGCTCTAGGTAAGCAGTAGAAAGTAAAACAAATATAAAAAACAGCAGGATACTTAATCAGGAAAGCAGTCGCTTTTTTCAGTTTTCTGTAGCCAGGAAGACTCAACAGGACCACGTGGAGCTGTGTCTGAGCAATATGGCTTCAAAAAAATGCCAGAGGCAGATTTTAACCAGGGAACTTCAAAAGAGCTAGAAATGGTCCAAAATGACCAATTACTACAGCTTCTTGTGCTGAGGTCACTTCCCTCAAGGACAGGTAGGCTATTCAAGGCTCCCCACTCCCACTGGTGAGCTAAGAAACTTCCTTCTATCCAAGTAAGGCAATGGACAACACAGGAACTACAACACAGCCCAGGATACAGCAAGGCCTGTAAACTGGTCTAACTAGTTTAGGAGAGGCAGGAAAACAAGGAATTTTTTGATTTTTTTGTTTTTAAATAGAAACACACAGAAATGCAGAAAAGGCAATAAGTCAGTAGTACAGGCTAGCGCACTTTAGTGGGCAGCCAAACAATTAAATTAAACAGCAAACAAACACTTTTCGACTTGAATTAGACTAATTTCGACTAAAATGTACTTTTAAGTGCAGATAATAAAAAATGCAGTAAATAACTATGAAAACAGGTAAAGCTTGCTCTAGGTAAGCAGTAGAAGGTAAAACAAATATAAAAAACAGCAGGATACTTAATCAGGAAAGCAGTAGCTTTTTTCAGTTCTCTGTAGCCAGGAAGACTCAACAGGACCATGTGGAGCTGTGTCTGAGCAATATGGCTTCAAAAAATGCCAGAGACAGATTTTAACCAGGGAACTTCAAAGAGCTAGAAATGGTCCAAAATGACCAATTACTACAGCTTCTTGTGCTGAGGTCACTTCCCTCAAGGACAGGTAGGCTATTCAAGGCTCCCCACTCCCACTGGTGAGCTAAGAAACTTCCTTCTATCCAAGTAAGGCAATGGACAACACAGGAACTACAACACAGCCCAGGATACAGCAAGGCCTGTAAACTGGTCTAACTAGTTTAGGAGAGGCAGGAAAACAAGGAATATTTTTTTTTTTTTTTTTTTAAATAGAAACACACAGAAATGCAGAAAAGGCAATAAGTCAGTAGTACAGGCTAGCGCACTTTAGTGGGCAGCCAAACAATTAAATTAAACAGCAAACAAACACTTTTCGACTTGAATTAGTCTAATTTCGACTAAAATGTACCTTTAAGTGCAGATAATAAAAATGCAGTAAATAACTATGAAAACAGTTAAAGCTTGCTCTAGGTAAGCAGTAGAAGGTAAAACAAATATAAAAAAAAAAAACAGCAGGATACTTAATCAGGAAAGCAGTCGCTTTTTTCAGTTCTCTGTAGCCAGGAAGACTAAACAGGACTAAGTGGAGCTGTGTCTGAGCAATATGGCTTCAAAAAAATGCCAGAGGCAGATTTTAACCAGGGAACTTCAAAAGAGCTAGAAATGGTCCAAAATGACCAATTACTACAGCTTCTTGTGATGAGGTCACTTCCCTCAAGGACAGGTAGGCTATTCAAGGCTCCCCACTCCCACTGGTGAGCTAAGAAACGTCCTTCTATCCAAGTAAGGCAATGGACAACACAGGAACTACAACACAGCCCAGGATACAGCAAGGCCTGTAAACTGGTCTAACTAGTTTAGGAGAGGCAGGAAAACAAGGAATATTTTTTTGTTTTTTTGTTTTAAATAGAAACACACAGAAATGCAGAAAAGGCAATAAGTCAGTAGTACAGGCTAGCACACTTTAGTGGGCAGCCAAACAATTAAATTAAACAGCAAACAAACACTTTTCGACTTGAATTAGACTAATTTCGACTAAAATGTACTTTTAAGTGCAGATAATAAAAAATGCAGTAAATAACTATGAAAACAATTAAAGCTTGCTTTAGGTAAGCAGTAGAAAGTAAAACAAATATAAAAAAACAGCAGGATACTTAAACAGGAAAGCAGTCGCTTTTTTTCAGTTTTCTGTAGCCAGGAAGACTCAACAGGACCACGTGGAGCTGTGTCTGAGCAATATGGCTTCAAAAAAATGCCAGAGGCAGATTTTAACCAGGGAACTTCAAAAGAGCTAGAAATGGTCCAAAATGACCAATTACTACAGCTTCTTGTGCTGAGGTCACTTCCCTCAAGGACAGGTAGGCTATTCAAGGCTCCCCACTCTCACTGGTGAGCTAAGAAACTTCCTTCTATCCAAGTAAGGCAATGGACAACACAGGAACTACAACACAGCCCAGGATACAGCAAGGCCTGTAAACTGGTCTAACTAGTTTTGAGAGGCAGGAAAACAAGGAATTTTTTGATTTTTGTTTTTAAATAGAAACACACAGAAATGCAGAAAAGGCAATAAGTCAGTAGTACAGGCTAGCACACTTTAGTAGGCAGCCAAACAATTAAATTAAACAGCAAACAAACACTTTTCGACTTGAATTAGACTAATTTCGACTAAAATGTACTTTTAAGTGCAGATAATAAAAATGCAGTAAATAACTATGAAAACAGTTAAAGCTTGCTCTAGGTAAGCAGTAGAAGGTAAAACAAATATAAAAACAGCAGGATACTTAATCAGGAAAGCAGTCACTTTTTTTCAGTTCTCTGTAGCCAGGAAGACTCAACAGGACCACGTGGAGCTGTGTCTGAGCAATATGGCTTCAAAAAAATGCCAGAGGCAGATTTTAACCAGGGAACTTCAAAAGAGCTAGAAATGGTCCAAAATGACCAATTACTACAGCTTCTTGTGCTGAGGTCACTTCCCTCAAGGACAGGTAGGCTATTCAAGGCTCCCCACTCCCACTGGTGAGCTAAGAAACTTCCTTCTATCCAAGTAAGGCAATGGACAACACAGGAACTACAACACAGCCCAGGATACAGCAAGGCCTGTAAACTGGTCTAACTAGTTTAGGAGAGGCAGGAAAACAAGGATTTTTTTGTTTTAAATAAAAACACACAGAAATGCAGAAAAGGCAATAAGTCAGTAGTACAGGCTAGCACACTTTAGTGGGCAGCCAAACAATTAAATTAAACAGCAAACAAACACTTTTCGACTTGAATTAGACTAATTTCGACTAAAATGTACTTTTAAGTGCAGATAATAAAAAATGCAGTAAATAACTATGAAAACAGTTAAAGCTTGCTCTAGGTAAGCAGTAGAAGGTAAAACAAATATAAAAAACAGCAGGATACTTAATCAGGAAAGCAGTCACTTTTTTCAGTTCTCTGTAGCCAGGAAGACTCAACACCACGTGGAGCTGTGTCTGAGCAATATGGCTTCAAAAAAATGCCAGAGGCAGATTTTAACCAGGGAACTTCAAAAGAGCTAGAAATGGTCCAAAATGACCAATTACTACAGCTTCTTGTGCTGAGGTCACTTCCCTCAAGGACAGGTAGGCTATTCAAGGCTCCCCACTCCCACTGGTGAGCTAAGAAACTTCCTTCTATCCAAGTAAGGCAATGGACAACACAGGAACTACAACACAGCCCAGGATACAGCAAGGCCTGTAAACTGGTCTAACTAGTTTAGGAGAGGCAGGAAAACAAGGAATATTTTTTTGTTTTTCGTGGCCTT
>NC_056741.1:25293748-25393748 GCF_019279795.1 Protopterus annectens
TGAATTTTCTATTTCTCATCCACTCATCAAGATTTTTCTTGAAGAGGCTCAGCGAGGTGCTCTGCTTGACATACCTGGGAAGTATGTTCCATAGCGTTGGCAGTCTCTGGGTTATGAACCTGTCCCTCCAGTACGTTCTGTTGATTGTGGTAATGAGGTTGAGGTCTCTGGAGTGTGTGGTGTGGAGGGATTGGGATTTCTTTAGATTTAGCATTTCTAACTGAGCTGGGTCAGACATGGCTTTGTAAGCCAAGCAGAGATCACTTCTAAGTAGGCGATATATGCTTGTTTTCAGGGGAGAGACAGAAGAACTAGAGGTTAAAAATGGAATTTTTGTTTATAAAAGTATGTCAGCTTGTAAAAGATGTGCAGTGTACTCAGATGTTTTTATAGATTTTTGAACTTCAGATTTTTATTTACTTAGTATGTATTATTTTATATAAAAAAAATTAAGTTTTTGCTAACTGCAAATGTTGGACTTTAATATAATCACCAATTTTCAGGACCAACTTGGAGCACACAAGACAACTCCAGAACCTGCATAGTATTTCTTGTTTCAATTATTTACATGCCTGCTTTTGGGAACCAGGTGTCCAGACTGGTCAAAAGTGACTATTTCTAGCAATACTCCAGCCCAATGGAGGTAAACATTTGTCAGAAATATCAAAACTGGTAATAAGGCATAATATTTTGAAAGTGGGTGGTACACTGCTGCTGTTGCTTCACACCACTTAGCTTTCAGGTTCAGTTCACAGCTGGGGGGGGCTTCTGTCAAGTCTGTATGACTGCCATGTGTTTGTACTGGTTATTTACAAGGTCTCCCGTTTCCTTCCACATCCATATGATATGGTGATAGATGCCTGGCAAACTGCAAATCTGACTTTAGGTGTATGAGAAGCGTGTGTGTGTGTGTGTGTGTGTGTGTGTGTGTGTGTGTGTGTGTGTGTGTGTGTGTGTGTGTGTGTGTGTGTGTGTGTGTGTGTGCTCGCGTGTTAGTGTGCATGTACAAATGCATCCTGTACATGCTGGGGTACTCTCTGGCTCCTTAGCAACCCTAAATGGGTAAAGCAGGAACTGGAAGATAAGCAAATGCATATTCATTATTTCCTTTTGTTTATATTGTGGTTAGCAAATTTTTAATACAGAAGCATGGTATAATTTATGTAGTCATACCACTGAACTCTCTACTGTCAGTTGCAGTACTGATGTGAGCAAATACTCTTTTTCCCTTGTTTTTCAGCCTTTTGGTTGATCTGTGCATGAGATTGCATTACAGTGGGGTCTGGGAATTTACCCTGCTGTTGTGTGATCTTGGAGTGGGGATACAGGGGGTGCAAAAATATAGGTCCTCTTTGAAACACCTAAAACACATAACATCTAATTTCATAACACTGAGAGCAGATCATCTAAAGCCCGAAACATCTAAAACCCGTAACATCGAACTTCATAACATCTAACAGTACAAATCACAAGAAAATAACATCCCCTCCACATATATCGACATATAATGACACCAAACTACCAAACACACTTTTTTACTACGTTTCTGCAGGGGGGCTTGATACAGTGGGGTCAGGAAATTAACTTTTTCCCACTGTAGTGCGATCTTGGAGTTGGTATATTTAATTTACGGGGTGGGGTGGGGGGTGCAGGGGGCTTGGCCCCCTGCAGAAATGTAGTAAAAAGTCTGTTTGGTAGTCTGGTGTTGTTATATGTGGAGGGGATGTTATTTTCTTGTGATTTGTAGTGCTAGATGTTATGAAATTTGATGTTATGTTTTGGGTTTTAGATGTTCTGGTCTCAATGTTATGAAATTAGATGTTATGGGTTTTAGGCTATAAAGGCTTATCCATTTAGCATGAGTCCCAAGGGTACTTGGTGTGGCATTGCACACACAGTCACAGCAAGAGAAAGAAACCATGTGACAGCTTTACAGGGTCATGACCTTGACTGCTGATCTGTTTTCTTACCCAGCAATATAAACAGAAAAGACACTTGTGGAAGGCAGGAATGGAATTAAGATAAATATAAGAGGGTAGACAAGGTTCCAAAGTCATACAAACAAATAACAGAGACAGAACTGTGATGGGAGGTAGCAACACAGTCAGGGATGTGGAGAAATTGGCATCAGATTCAGAGGAAAGAGTGGTGCTGCCAAATGGGGTGGAAGTGAATGTGACAGCTAGGGATACCACTGGCTATGATGCTGGTGTTAGTGTTGTAGTAGCCGCTGGTAGTGGGCGACAGGCCTAATTGGTGGTAGGTTTCTGGTCTTAATACTGCAGTATATAGATCTGAAATAATTGAAGATAATAAAAAAGTAATGCATGGATAGGGTGAGAAAACTAGCAATACATTCATCAAATGTAAGCATTAGCAGACTCTGACCTCTTCACCTATACTATAATGCAAATCTCAGGAAATAGCCACCTTCCTTTAACAATGACTTATGCAATCCCTATGGAACTGGAACACACAATCATCACTTGCATTCATGCTATAAAAACATAGCCAGATTAACATTATAGCCACCCTGGAATTTAGAAACACAGTGGTCACAGTTGTGGCCACATGCATGTTTAGCTAAAGCAGAGGTGAGACAAAAGGTTTCAGGGAAACACACAGCAGTTAGGTGTCACATATTAGCACATTGAAAGAATAATATAGCAATGACCCAGACATACTACCTTTGGGAACTAATCTAATATCCACAGGAATGGCTGCTATTGTAATACCTTGCAAGAAGAAGCCCTCATATCTTGACAGCTGTACATTATGTTGTATGTGCCAACTTCTGATCAATGATGCTCAGCTTATGTGTGCACCTGGTGATGTCTAAGGCCAATATATATAATGTGTGATAGTGGCTGTATTTTATATGGTCAGATGACCGAAATATGGCACCCTAGCTCCTAGGTATAGTAAGAGCAGTGCCAGTATGAAACATTGCACCCTAGCTCCTAGGTATAGTAAGAGCAGTGCCAGTATGAAACATGGCACCCTAGCTCCGAGGTGTAGGTAGAGCCACGCCGGTATGAAACATGGTACTCCATCTCCCAGGTATAGGGAGAGCACCACCAGTATGAAACATGGCACCCTAGCGCCTAGGTCTAGGGAGAGGCACACCAGTATGAAACATGGATGGCACCATAGCTCATATGTATAGGGAGAGCAGAGCCAGTATGAAACATGGCACCCTAGCTCCTAGTTATAGGGAGAGCCACGCCAGTATGAAACATGGCACCCTAGCTTCTAGGTATAGGAAGAGCCATGCCAGTATGAAACATGGCACCCTAGGTCCTCGGTATAGGGAGAGCCACGCCAGTATGAAACATGGTACCCTAGCTCCTAGGTATAGGGAGAGCCACGCCAGTATGAAACATGGTACCCTAGCTCCTAGGTATAGGGAAAGGCATGCCAGTATGAAACATGGCACCCTAGCTCCTAGGTAAAGGAAGAGCCGTGCCAGTACAAAACATGGCACCCTAGCTCCTAGGTATAGGGAGAGGCATGCCAGTATGAAACATTGCACCCTAGCTCCTAGGTATGGAAGAGCAATGCCAGTATAAAACATGGCACCCTAGCTCCTAGGTATAGGGAGAGCAGAGCCAGTACAAAACATGGTACCCTAGCTCCAAGGAATAGGAAGAGCCACGCCAGCATGAAACATGGCACCCTAGCTCCTAGGTATAGGGAGAGGCATGCCAGTATGAAACATTGCACCCTAGCTCCTAGGTATGGAAGAGCAATGCCAGTATGAAACATGGCACCCTAGCTCCTAGGTATAGGGAGAGCAGAGCCAGTACATAACATGGTACCCTAGCTCCAAGGAATAGGAAGAGCCATGCCAGCATGAAACATAGCACCCTAGCTCCTAGGTATAGGGAGAGCCACACCAGTATGAAACATGGCACCCATAACTCCTAGGTAAAGGAAGAGCCGTGCCTGTAAAAAACATGGCACCCTAGCTCCTAGGTATAGGTAGAGCAGTGCCAGTATAAAACATGGTACCCTAGCTCCTAGGTATAGGGAGAGCAATGCTGGTATGAAACATGACATACTAGCTCCTAGTTATAGGGAACAGCAGTGCCAGTATGAAACATGGCACCCTAGCACCTAGGTATAATGAGAGTCACACCAGTATGAAACATGGCACCCTAGCTCCTAGGTATAGGGAGAGCCACACCAGTATGAAACATTGCACCCTAGCTCCTACGTATAGGGAGAGTCACACCAGTATGAAACATGGCACCCAACCTCCTAGGTATAGGGAGAGCCACACCAGTATGAAACATGGCACCCTAGCTCCTAGGTATAGAGATAACCATGCCAGTATGAAACATGGCACCTTGCTTTTAGGTATAGGGATAGCCACAACAGTATGAAACATGGCACAGAAGCTCCCAGCTATAGGGAGAGGCACACCAGTATGATACATGGCACCTTACCTCCTAGGTATAGGAATGGCATGTCAGTATGAAACATGGCACCTAGTTTTTGGGTATAGCGATAGCCACGCCAGTATGAAACATGGCACCCTAGCTCCTAGGTATAGGGAGTGCAGTGCCAGTAGTAAATATAGCACCCTAGCTCCTAAGTATAGGGAGAGGGACGCCAGTATAAAACATGGCACCCTAGCTCCCAGGTATAGGAAGAGCAGTGCCAGTATGAAACATGGCACCCTAGCTCTTACGTATAGGGAGAGCCACACCAGTATGAAAATGGCACCCTTGCTCCAAGGTATAGGGTGAGGCATGCCAGTATGAAACATGGCACGCCTGGTCCTAGGTATCGGGAGAGCCACACTAGTATGAAACATGGCACCCTAGCGCCTAGGTATAGGGGGAGGAAAGCCAGTCTGAAACATGGCACCCTAGCTCCTAGGTATAGGAAGAGCAGTGCCAGTATGAAACATGGCACCCTAGCTCCTAAGTATAGGGAGAGGCATGCCAGTATGAAACATTGCACCCTAGCTCCTAGGTATAGGAAGAGCCATGCCAGTATGAAATGTGGCACCCTAGCTCCTAGGTATAGGGAAAGGCATTCCAGTAGGAAACATTGCACCCTAGCTCCTAGGTATAGGAAGAGCCATGCCAGTATGAAACATGGCACCGTAGCTCCTAGGTATAAGGAGAGCCACGCCAGTATGAAACATGGCACCCTAGCTCCTAGGTATACGGAGAGCCACACCAGTATGAAACATGGCACCTTAGCTCCTAGGTATAGGAAGAGCCGTGCCAGTACAAAACATGGCACCCTAGCTCCTAGGTATAGGGAGAGGCACGCCAGTGTGAAACATTGCACCCTAGCCTAGCTCCTAGTTATGGAAGAGCCATGCCAGTATGAAACTTGGTACCCTAGCTCCAAGGTACAGGGAGAGCAGAGCCAGTATGAAACATGGCACCCTAGCTCCTAGGTATAGGAAGTGCCATGCCAGTATGAAACATAGCACCCCAGCTCCGAGGTATAGGGAGAGTAGCGCCAGTATGAAACATGCCACCCTAGCTCCTAGGTATAGGGAGAGCCACGCCAGTATGAAACATAGCACCCTAGCTTCTAGGTATAGGGAGAGCCACACCAGTATGAAACATGGCACCCTATCTCCGAGGTATAGGGAGTAGCCAGTATGAAACATGACACCCTAGTTACTAGGTATAGGGAGAGCCACAGCAGTATGAAACATGGCATCCTAGCTCCTAGGTATAGGGAGAGCAGAGCCAGTTTGAAACATGGCACCTTAGCTCCTAGGTATAGAGATAGCCACGCCAGTATGAAACATGGCACCCTAGCTCCTAGGTATAGGAGGAGCCACACCACTATGAAACATGGCACCTCAGCTCCCACGTATGGGGAGAGCCACACCAGTATGAAGCATGGCACCTAGCTCTTAGCTATAGGGATAGCCACAACTGTATGAAACATGGCACCCAAGCTCCTAGGTATAGGGAGTGCAGTGCCAATAGGAAACATACCACCCTAGCTCCTAAGTATAGGGAGAGGCATGCCAGTATGAAGCATGGCACCCTAGCTCCTAGGTTTAGGGAGACCCAAGCCAGTATGAAACATGGCACCCTAGCTCCGAGTTACAGGGAGAGCCAAGCCAGTATGAAACATGGCACCCTAGCTCCTAGGTATAAGGAGAGCGATGCCAGCATGAAACATGTCACACTAGCTCCTAGGTATACGGAGAGCCACACCAGTATGAAACATGTCTGCATAACATATAAAGCTATGTCAAACCCAGAGCTGTTGGACATGCTACACCTAAAGAAATCCCAATCCCTCTGAGCTACACGCTCTAGGGACCTAAACCTTGTCACCACAATAAACAGGACATGTTGGAGGGATAGATTCCTATCCCAGAGACTTCCCATACTCTGGAACAGGCTACCCATTTATGTCAAGCAAAGTTCTTCATTAGCACTCTTCAAGAAAAATCTTGATGAGTGGATGGGAAATAGGAAATACACCCTGGGGATCACTTCTGTGTCTCTGCTCATCAGTGGCACAGGAAAATAACTTTTTTGGGTGGCGTAAGCCAGGGAACATTGTTGGCTAGGCTTGTATAGGCCCTTGGGCTGATAGCCTGGTACCTACCTATGAACCTATGAACCTATAGCTCCTAGGTATAGGAAGAGCCACACCGGTATGAAACATGGTACCATAGCTCCTAGGTATAGGGAGAGCAGTGCCAGTATGAAACATGGCACCCTTGCTCCTAGGTATAATGAGAGCCACGCCAGTATGAAATATGGCACCCTAGGTCCTCGGTATAGGGAGAGCAGAGCCAGTATGAAACATGGCACCCTAGCTCCTAGGTATAGGGAGAGCCACACCAGTATGAAACATGGCACCCTAGCTCCTAGGTATAGGGAGAGCAGAGCCAGTATGAAATATGGCACCCAAGCTCCCAAGTATAGAAAGTGTTGTGTTAGTATGAAACATGGCACCCTAGCTCCTAGGTATAGGGAGAGCCATTCCACTATGAAACATGGCACCCTAGCTCCTAGGTATAGGGAGGGCCACGCCAGTATGAAATATCGCACCCTAGCTCCTAGGTATAGGGAGAGCAGCACCAGTAGGAAACAAGGCACCCTAGCTCCTAGGTATATGGAGAGCCACACCAGTATGAAATATGGCACCCTAGCTCCTAGGTATAGGGAGAGCAACACCAGTATAAAACATGGCACACTAGCTCCTAGGTATAGGAAGAGCTGTGCCAGTATGAAACATTGCAGCCTAGCTCTTAGGTATAGGGCAAGCCACACAAGTATGAAACATGGCACCCTAGCTCCCAGGTATAGGGAGAGCAGAGCCAGTATGAAACATGGCAAACTAGCTCCTAAGTATAGGGAGAGCCACTCCAGTATGAAACATGGCACCCTAGCTCCAAGGTATAGGGAGAGCCACGCCAGTATGAAACATGGCACCCTAGCTCCTAGGTATAGGAAGAGCAGTGCCAGTATGAAACATGGCACCCTAGCTCCTAGGTATAGGGAGAGCCACGCCAGTATGAAACATGGTACCCTAGCCTCTAGGTATAGGGAGAGCAGTGCCAGTATGGCACAAGGCACCCTAGCGCCTAGGTACAGGGAGAGGCATGCCAGTATGAAACATGGCACCCTAGCTCCTAGGTTTAGGGAGACCCAAGCCAATATGAAACATGGCACCCTAGCTACTAGATATAGGAAGAGCCACACCAGTATGAAACATGGCACCCTAACTCCTAGGTATAGGGAGAGTAGCACCAGTATGAAACATGCCACCCTAGCTCCTAGGTATAGGGAAAGGCACGTCAGTCTGAAACATGTCATCCTAGCTCCTAGGTATAGGGAAGGCACGCCAGGCTGAAACATGGCACCCTAGCTCCTAGGTATAGGGAAAGGCATGCTACGCTGAAACATTGCACCCTAGTTCCTACGTATAGGGAAAGGCATGCCAGTATGAAACATGGCACCCTAGCTCCTAGGTATAGGGAGAGCCACACCAGTATGAAACATGGCACCCTAGCTCCCAGGTATAGGGAGAGCAGCACCAGTATGAAATATCGCACCCTAGCTCCTAGGTATAGGGAAAGACATGCCAGTATGAAACATGGTACCCTAGCTCCTAGGTATAGGGAGAGGCATGCCAGTATGAAGCATGGCACCCTAGCTCCTAGGTATAGGGAGAGGCACGCCAGTATGAAACATTGTACCCTAGCTGCAAGTTATAGGGAGAGCCAAGCCAGTATGTAACATGGCACCCTAGCTCCTAGGTATAGGGAAAGGCACATCAGTATGAAACATGGCACCCTAGCTCCTAGGTATAGGGAAAGGCATGCTACGCTGAAACATTGCACCCTAGTTCCTACGTATAGGGAAAGGCATGCCAGTATGAAACATGGCACCCTAGCTCCTAGGTATAGGGAGAGCCACACCAGTATGAAACATGGCACCCTAGCTCCCAGGTATAGGGAGAGCAGCACCAGTATGAAATATCACACCCTAGCTCCTAGGTATAGGGAAAGACATGCCAGTATGAAACATGGCACACTAGCTCCTAGGTATAGGAAGAGCTGCGCCAGTATGAAACATTGCACCCTAGCTCTTAGGTATAGGGCAAGCCACACAAGTATGAAACATGGCACCCTAGCTCCCAGGTATAGGGAGAGCAGAGCCAGTATGAAACATGGCAAACTAGCTCCTAAGTATAGGGAGAGCCACTCCAGTATGAAACATGGCACCCTAGCTCCAAGGTATAGGGAGAGCCACGCCAGTATGAAACATGGCACCCTAGCTCCTAGGTATAGGAAGAGCAGTGCCAGTATGAAACATGGCACCCTAGCTCCTAGGTATAGGGAGAGCCACGCCAGTATGAAACATGGTAACCTAGCCTCTAGGTATAGGGAGAGCAGTGCCAGTATAGCACAAGGCACCCTAGCGCCTAGGTACAGGGAGAGGCATGCCAGTATGAAACATGGCACCCTAGCTCCTAGGTTTAGGGAGACCCAAGCCAATATGAAACATGGCACCCTAGCTCCTAGGTATAGGGAGAGGCATGCCAGTATGAAGCATGGCACCCTAGCTCCTAGATATAGGGAGAGGCACGCCAGTATGAAACATTGTACCCTAGCTGCGAGTTACAGGGAGAGCCAAGCCAGTATGTAACATGGCACCCTAGCTCCTAGGTATAGGGAAAGGCACATCAGTATGAAACATGGCACCCTAGCTCCTAGGTATAGGGAAAGGCATGCCAGTATGAAACATTGCACCCTAGCTCCTAGGATAAGAAGAGCCATGCCAGTATGAAGCATGTCACCATAGCTCCTAGGTATAGGGAGAGCCACACCAGTATGAAACATAACACCCTAGCTCCTAGGTATAGGGAGAGCAGCACCAGTATGAAACATGACACCCTAGCTCCAAGGAATAGGAAGAGCCATGCCACTATGAAACATGGCACCCTAGCTCCAAGGTAGAGGAAAATCAGTGCCAGTATGAAACATGGCACCCTAGCTCCTAGTTATAGGGAACAGCAGTGCCAGTATGAAACATGGCACCCTAGCACCTAGGTATAGGGAGAGCCACACCAGTATGAAACATGACACCCTAGCTTCTAGGTATAGGAAGAGGCACGCCAGTATGAAACATGGCATCCTAGCACCTAGGTATAGGGAGAGCCACACCAGTATGAAACATGGCACCCTAGCTCCTAGGTAAAGGAAGAGCCGTGCCAGTACAAAACATGGCACCCTAGCTCCTAGGTATAGGGAGAGGCATGCCAGTATGAAACATTGCACCCTAGCTCCTAGGTATGGAAGAGCAATGCCAGTATGAAACATGGCACCCTAGCTCCTAGGTATAGGGAGAGCAGAGCCAGTACAAAACATGGTACCCTAGCTCCAAGGAATAGGAAGAGCCACGCCAGCATGAAACATGGCACCCTAGCTCCTAGGTATAGGGAGAGGCATGCCAGTATGAAACATTTCACCCTAGCTCCTAGGTATGGAAGAGCAATGCCAGTATGAAATATGGCACCCTAGCTCCTAGGTATAGGGAGAGCAGAGCCAGTACAAAACATGGTACCCTAGCTCCAAGGAATAGGAAGAGCCACGCCAGCATGAAACATAGCACCCTAGCTCCTAGGTATAAGGAGAGCCACACCAGTATGAAACATGGCACCCATAACTCCTAGGTAAAGGAAGAGCCGTGCCTGTAAAAAAACATGGCACCCTAGCTCCTAGGTATAGGTAGAGCAGTGCCAGTATAAAACATGGTACCCTAGCTCCTAGGTATAGGGAGAGCAATGCTGGTATGAAACATGACATACTAGCTCCTAGTTATAGGGAACAGCAGTGCCAGTATGAAACATGGCACCCTAGCACCTAGGTATAATGAGAGTCACACCAGTATGAAACATGGCACCCTAGCTCCTAGGTATAGGGAGAGCCACACCAGTATGAAACATTGCACCCTAGCTCCTACGTATAGGGAGAGTCACACCAGTATGAAACATGGCACCCAACCTCCTAGGTATAGGGAGAGCCACACCAGTATGAAACATGGCACCCTAGCTCCTAGGTATAGAGATAACCATGCCAGTATGAAACATGGCACCTTGCTTTTAGGTATAGGGATAGCCACAACAGTATGAAACATGGCACAGAAGCTCCCAGCTATAGGGAGAGGCACACCAGTATGATACATGGCACCTTACCTCCTAGGTATAGGAATGGCATGTCAGTATGAAACATGGCACCTAGTTTTTGGGTATAGCGATAGCCACCAGTATGAAACATGGCACCCTAGCTCCTAGGTATAGGGAGTGCAGTGCCAGTAGTAAATATAGCACCCTAGCTCCTAAGTATAGGGAGAGGGACGCCAGTATAAAACATGGCACCCTAGCTCCCAGGTATAGGAAGAGCAGTGCCAGTATGAAACATGGCACCCTAGCTCTTACGTATAGGGAGAGCCACACCAGTATGAAAATGGCACCCTTGCTCCAAGGTATAGGGTGAGGCATGCCAGTATGAAACATGGCACGCCTGGTCCTAGGTATCGGGAGAGCCGCACTAGTATGAAACATGGCACCCTAGCGCCTAGGTATAGGGGGAGGAAAGCCAGTCTGAAACATGGCACCCTAGCTCCTAGGTATAGGAAGAGCAGTGCCAGTATGAAACATGGCACCCTAGCTCCTAAGTATAGGGAGAGGCATGCCAGTATGAAACATTGCACCCTAGCTCCTAGGTATAGGAAGAGCCATGCCAGTATGAAATGTGGCACCCTAGCTCCTAGGTATAGGGAAAGGCATTCCAGTAGGAAACATTGCACCCTAGCTCCTAGGTATAGGAAGAGCCATGCCAGTATGAAACATGGCACCGTAGCTCCTAGGTATAAGGAGAGCCACGCCAGTATGAAACATGGCACCCTAGCTCCTAGGTATAGGAAGAGCTGCCAGTAAAAAACATGGCACCCCAGCTCCTAGGTATAGGGAGAGGCACGCCAGTGTGAAACATTGCACCCTAGCCTAGCTCCTAGTTATGGAAGAGCCATGCCAGTATGAAACTTGGTACCCTAGCTCCAAGGTACAGGGAGAGCAGAGCCAGTATGAAACATGGCACCCTAGCTCCTAGGTATAGGAAGTGCCATGCCAGTATGAAACATAGCACCCCAGCTCCGAGGTATAGGGAGAGTAGCGCCAGTATGAAACATGCCACCCTAGCTCCTAGGTATAGGGAGAGCCACGCCAGTATGAAACATAGCACCCTAGCTTCTAGGTATAGGGAGAGCCACACCAGTATGAAACATGGCACCCTATCTCCGAGGTATAGGGAGAGTAGCGCCAGTATGAAACATGACACCCTAGTTACTAGGTATAGGGAGAGCCACAGCAGTATGAAACATGGCATCCTAGCTCCTAGGTATAGGGAGAGCAGAGCCAGTTTGAAACATGGCACCTTAGCTCCTAGGTATAGAGATAGCCACGCCAGTATGAAACATGGCACCCTAGCTCCTAGGTATAGGAGGAGCCACACCACTATGAAACATGGCACCTCAGCTCCCACGTATGGGGAGAGCCACACCAGTATGAAGCATGGCACCTAGCTCTTAGCTATAGGGATAGCCACAACTGTATGAAACATGGCACCCAAGCTCCTAGGTATAGGGAGTGCAGTGCCAATAGGAAACATACCACCCTAGCTCCTAAGTATAGGGAGAGGCATGCCAGTATGAAGCATGGCACCCTAGCTCCTAGGTTTAGGGAGACCCAAGCCAGTATGAAACATGGCACCCTAGCTCCGAGTTACAGGGAGAGCCAAGCCAGTATGAAACATGGCACCCTAGCTCCTAGGTATAAGGAGAGCGATGCCAGCATGAAACATGTCACACTAGCTCCTAGGTATACGGAGAGCCACACCAGTATGAAACATGTCTGCATAACATATAAAGCTATGTCAAACCCAGAGCTGTTGGACATGCTACACCTAAAGAAATCCCAATCCCTCTGAGCTACACGCACTAGGGACCTAAACCTTGTCACCACAATAAACAGGACATGTTGGAGGGATAGATTCCTATCCCAGAGACTTCCCATACTCTGGAACAGGCTACCCATTTATGTCAAGCAAAGTTCTTCATTAGCACTCTTCAAGAAAAATCTTGATGAGTGGATGGGAAATAGGAAATACACCCTGGGATCACTTCTGTGTCTCTGCTCATCAGTGGCACAGGAAAATAACTTTTTTGGGTGGCGTAAGCCAGGGAACATTGTTGGCTAGGCTTGTATAGGCCCTTGGGCTGATAGCCTGGTACCTACCTATGAACCTATGAACCTATAGCTCCTAGGTATAGGAAGAGCCACACCGGTATGAAACATGGTACCATAGCTCCTAGGTATAGGGAGAGCAGTGCCAGTATGAAACATGGCACCCTTGCTCCTAGGTATAATGAGAGCCACGCCAGTATGAAATATGGCACCCTAGGTCCTCGGTATAGGGAGAGCAGAGCCAGTATGAAACATGGCACCCTAGCTCCTAGGTATAGGGAGAGCCACACCAGTATGAAACATGGCACCCTAGCTCCTAGGTATAGGGAGAGCAGAGCCAGTATGAAATATGGCACCCAAGCTCCCAAGTATAGAAAGTGTTGTGTTAGTATGAAACATGGCACCCTAGCTCCTAGGTATAGGGAGAGCCATTCCACTATGAAACATGGCACCCTAGCTCCTAGGTATAGGGAGGGCCACGCCAGTATGAAATATCGCACCCTAGCTCCTAGGTATAGGAGAGCAGCACCAGTAGGAAACAAGGCACCCTAGCTCCTAGGTATATGGAGAGCCACACCAGTATGAAACATGGCACCCTAGCTCCTAGGTATAGGAGAGCAACACCAGTATGAAACATGGCAAACTAGCTCCTAAGTATAGGGAGAGCCACTCCAGTATGAAACATGGCACCCTAGCTCCAAGGTATAGGGAGAGCCACGCCAGTATGAAACATGGCACCCTAGCTCCTAGGTATAGGGAGAGCAGTGCCAGTATGAAACATGGCACCCTAGCTCCTAGGTATAGGAGAGCCACGCCAGTATGAAACATGGCACCCTAGCTCCTAGGTATAGGGAGAGCACCAGTATGAAACAAGGCACCCTAGCTCCTAGGTACAGGGAGAGGCATGCCAGTATGAAACATGGCACCCTAGCTCCTAGGTTTAGGGAGACCCAAGCCAATATGAAACATGGCACCCTAGCTACTAGATATAGGAAGAGCCACTCTAGTATGAAACATGGCACCCTAACTCCTAGGTATAGGGAGAGTAGCACCAGTATGAAACATGCCACCCTAGCTCCTAGGTATAGGAAGGCACGCCAGTCTGAAACATGGCACCCTAGCTCCTAGGTATAGGGAAAGGCATGCTACGCTGAAACATTGCACCCTAGTTCCTAGTATAGGAAAGGCATGCCAGTATGAAACATGGCACCCTAGCTCCTAGGTATAGGAGAGCCACACCAGTATGAAACATGGCACCCTAGCTCCCAGGTATAGGGAGAGCAGCACCAGTATGAAATATCGCACCCTAGCTCCTAGGTATAGGAAAAGACATGCCAGTATGAAACATGGCACCCTAGCTCCTAGGTATAGGGAGAGGCATGCCAGTATGAAGCATGGCACCCTAGCTCCTAGGTATAGGGAGAGGCACGCCAGTATGAAACATGGCACCCTAGCTCCTAGGTATAGGGAGAGCCACACCAGTATGAAACATGGCACCCTAGCTCCTAGGTATAGGAAGAGGCATGCCAGTATGAAACATGGCACCCTAGCTCCTAGGTATAGGAAGAGGCATGCCAGTATGAAACATGGCACCCTAGCTCCTAGGTATAGGGAGAGCTACACCAGTATGAAACATGGCACCCTGGCTCCTAGGTATAGGGAGAGCAGAGCCAGTATGAAACATGGCAAACTAGCTCCTAAGTATAGGGAGAGCCACTCCAGTATGAAACATGGCACCCTAGCTCCAAGGTATAGGGAGAGCCACGCCAGTATGAAACATGGCACCCTAGCTCCTAGGTATAGGAAGAGCAGTGCCAGTATGAAACATGGCACCCTAGCTCCTAGGTATAGGGAGAGCCACGCCAGTATGAAACATGGTAACCTAGCCTCTAGGTATAGGGAGAGCAGTGCCAGTATGAAACATGGCACCCTAGCTCCTAGGTACAGGGAGAGGCATGCCAGTATGAAACATGGCACCCTAGCTCCTAGGTTTAGGGAGACCCAAGCCAATATGAAACATGGCACCCTAGCTCCTAGGTATAGGGAGAGGCATGCCAGTATGAAACATGGCACCCTAGCTCCTAGATAGGGAGAGCCATGCCAGTATGAAACATGGCACCCTAGCTCCTAGGTATAGGGAGAGCCACACCAGTATGAAACATGACACCCTAGCTTCTAGGTATAGGAAGAGGCACGCCAGTATGAAACATGGCATCCTAGCACCTAGGTATAGGGAGAGCCATGCCAGTATGAAACATGGCACCCTAGCTCCTAGTTATAGGGAACAGCAGTGCCAGTATGAAACATGGCACCCTAGCACCTAGGTATAGGGAGAGCCACACCAGTATGAAACATGACACCCTAGCTTCTAGGTATAGGAAGAGGCACGCCAGTATGAAACATGGCATCCTAGCACCTAGGTATAGGGAGAGCCACACCAGTATGAAACATGGCACCAAAGCTTCTAGGTATAGGAAGAGCCATGCCAGTATGAAATATGGCACCCTAGCACCTAGGTATAGGAAGAGCCATGCCAGTATGAAACATGGCACCCTAGCTCCTAGGTATAGGGAGAGCCACACCAGTATGAAACATGGCACCCTGGCTCCTAGATATAGGAAGAGCCATGCCAGCATGAAACATGGCACCCTAGCTCCTAGGTATAGGGAGAGCCATGCCAGTATGAAATATGGCACCCTAGCACCTAGGTATAGGAAGAGCCATGCCAGTATGAAACATGGCACCCTAGCTCCTAGGTATAGGGAGAGCCACACCAGTATGAAACATGGCACCCTGGCTCCTAGATATAGGAAGAGCCATGCCAGCATGAAACATGGCACCCTAGCTCCTAGGTATAGGGAGAGCCACGTCAAGTATGAAACATGGCACCCTAGCTCCTAGGTATAGGGACAGCCACACCAGTATGAAACATGACACCCTAACTCCTAGATATAGGAAGAGCCATGCCAGTATGAAACATGGCACCCTAGCTCCTAGGTATAGGGATATCCACGTCAGTATGAAACATGGCACCCTAGCTCCTAGGTATAGGGAGAGCAGCTCCATTATGAAACATGGTAGCCTAGCTCCTCAATGTAGGTAGAGTAGCACCAGTCTGAAACATGGCACCCTAGCTGCTATGTATAGGGAGAGCTACACCAATATGGAACATGGCACCCTAGCTCCTAAGTACAAGGAAAAGTATGCCAGTCTGAAATATGGCACCCTAGCTCGTCAGTATAGGGAGAGCCACGCCAGTATGATACATGGCACCCTAGCTCTTGGGTATAGGGAGACCCACACCAGAATGAAATATAGCACCCTAGCTCCTAGGTATTGGATGTACAGTGCCAGTATGAAACATGTTACCTTAGCTCCTAGGTATAGGGAGAATCATGCCTGTATGAAACATGGCACCCTAGCTTCTAGGTATAGGGAGATTTTTGCCAGTATGAAACATAACACCCTAACTCCTAGGTAAATGGAGTGCCACACCAGTATGAAACATGGCACCCTAGCTCCTAGTTATAGGGAACAGCAGTGCCAGTATGAAACATGGCACCCTAGCTCCTAGGTAAAGGAAGTGTAGTGCCAGTACAAAACATGACACCCAAGCTCCTAGGTATAGGGAGAGACATAGTCTGAAACATTGCACCCTAGCTCCTAGGTATAGGAAGAGCCACACCAGTATGAAACATGGCACCATAGCTCCTTGGTATAGGGAGAGCCACTTCAGTATGAAACATGGTGCACTAGCTCCTAGATGTAGGGAGAGGCACACCAGTATGAAACATGGCACCCTAGCTCCTAGGTTTAGGAAGAGCCGTGCCAGTACAAAACATGGCACCCTAGCTTCTAGGTATAAGAAGAGCCACTTCAGTATGAAACATGGCACCCTAGCTCCTAGGTGTAGGGAGGACAGCACCAGTGGTTGACAATTGTACATGGAAGTGGGAAAGGTGGGATACTTTTTTTTTTGCATGACAGGTGTCCATTTTTCTTGCATAAAGAGAAGATAAGTTGGCAGAGGAAGGAAGGAATGTAAGAGGAAGGTAAGAGGGTCAGGTTAGGTAGCAGGGGAAGACAGACATGACAATAGTGTGTTTAGTAACAAAATGAGAGAATGGGAACAGAATAGTGAAAGAGACATAAGACAAACAGGATGAAGTCAATGTTGAGGGGAGTACTGAATAACCAATGGGGGGCACTGATACCAAAGGGAGGGAGAATAGCAGGATGAAGGATAAGGGGCTTGTCCACAGTTGTGACCCAGTGGGAGATTACTCACCATTCTATGTACTGTCACCACGGGGCCCTGTCTCAGTTGAGGAGATAAAAGCTGGACAAAGACATGACTCAATGAGGTTCTCTTTCTAGATGATTAGTGTATCCGACCCCCTGTCAATAATCTGCTCAAAATGTCTGCCAGATGCTAACAGGTGACAAAGATCATAGCTCATATGAGCATAAGAGGTTACTAGGCTAATGGCCCTGGGGTTCTTACAAGCCTAGCCAAGAATTTATCTCCAAAAAGAAACCTCAAGCAGCACCTGTCACTCCTGTCAATGAGGGACACAGGTGGAACCCCTGGGACAAATTTGTGTTTCCCCATCCACTCATCAAGATTTCCCTTGAAGAGGGTCAACCAGGTACTCTGTTTGATGTGTATCAGAAGTCTATTCCAGAGACAGGGCAGCCACTGGGAGACAAACCTGTCTCTCCAGCAGGTTTTGTTGATGCCACATATTAGATTCAGGCCTTTTGAGTGGGTAATGTGTGAGGAATTAGACTTATGGATGTAGAACATCTCTAGTATTACAGGGTCTGAGATTTCCTTGTAGGTGAGACAAAGATCACCCCTGAGTGATCTGTACAATACCAAGTAGAGTGATAGTGATTTGAGCCTGTCCACATAGGACAGGTGTTGGAGGTCATGGATTCTCTTTGTGAGATATTTCTGTGGCCTTTCCAGTTGGTGCAGGTGTTTGGAGAGGTACATATCAAACGGGGTGTTATACTCAATTATTGGTCTAATGAGGGAGAAGTATAGAACTGAATGAGGTGTATCAGAATGTGACTTTATATGACACCAAACTTGAAGAGACTAAATCCAGAAAGATGCAACGTGATTTTGAAGATTTTAGAAAAGGGAAGATTTTTGTATGGCCAAGATATAATGGAGAGAAAAACAACAGACATGAAGTTTCATCATTCCCTGGAAAAAGAAATACTTTTGACACAGAGATGCCTAAGGAAACTCCTAGGAATGACCAAGGGCATTCGCAATCTGATGAAGATCAATTATTTCATCACAAATACCCCCAGTTGTTATTTCCATCGCGTCAAGTGAGACATCAAAACAAGTCAAAAATCTATAGAAACTATGAAAAAGGGGAAATCTAATGGACAAGTAAAGGATTTGGGAATGGGACCTAAAGCTAAAAATAATGTAGCTGGCCCTTTAAGTTGTTTAGAGTTCCCACTTTCCATGAAACAACGGGGAAAGAAAGAGAAAACACCCTCTTTAAGCAGGGGCTGCAAACAGAGAAAGTTTTCCAGTTAACATCAAATGAAACCTCTTCCAATGTGATTTCTTCACACAATTCAAATCTACAAGGTAACGGTAAACAATGTAACAAATATGTAGTTTTTTACCTAATGAATGTTTGTATTGAATGAGTATCATATTTCTGTTCTAAACAAAGGACTATCATATATACCAGCAGAGAAATCATGTTGTGTTGGGGTTCCATACACTAGATCGAATTTTCACTAATTCGAAATAGTGCATGGAATGCTCACTGCAGCGAAAGTGCACTTAATCGAAAATGCACTTACGCAAAGTTCAGTACAATGAATGGGTGTTGTACTGAACTTCCATGCAGTACTCAAAGACCTTAGGGTTAGGGCACAGGTCATAGTTACTATGACCTGTGCCCTAACCCTAAGGTTCATGACGACTGCAGCGCAGTGAAGGACATAGCAATGTCCTCCACTATGGTGCGATAGTCACAAACCTTTGGGTTAGGGCATGTGTTAGGGTAAGGGGATAGCTTTACTAACTATCCCCTTACCCTAACCCGTGCCCTAACCCTAAGGTCCATGACTATCGCACTATTGTTTTTTATGTCCTCCACTGTGCTGCGGTGTTTTCAGTGAAGTGCACTTACGCAAAAGTTCACTTTCGTTAAAGTGAACTTTTGCAGAAGTGAGGCTTCCTATTACAAGTCTGAAGTAGTGAACTTTCGTTCTTGGAATAGGAATCCATTTTGCTGATGCAATTATCAATTTGAAGCTATTTGCAAGAAATATAATGCTAAGAACAATTTAAGTTACAAGTGATAGTTTAAATACTGTAATGTTGGTAAAACCAAGTACTTTTGTACCAAAATTGAATTTGACAGTTGAAATGTTTTTAAAAGTTTGCGAGATAGATCTAGCATACAAATTGAAAACTTCACATAAGCATTGTTTTTATAATTTAAATAGAAATGAAATGTTAGCCTTGAAAGAACTTGAACAAAATTATATCATAGTCATAAGACCAGCTGATAAAGGGGGCAGTGTGGTACTAATGGATGTGAAAGACTATCATGAAAAAATGTGAGTTAGGGCACGGGTCATAGTAAGGGGATAGCCCTATGGGCTATGCCCTTACTATGACCTGTGCCATAACCCTAAGGTCCGTGATGACTGCAGCGCAGTGAAGGACATAGCAATGTCCTCCACTATGGTGCAATAGTCACGAACCTTAGGGTTAGGGCATGGGTTAGGGTAAGGGGATAGCTTTACTAACTATCCCCTTACCCTAACCCGTGCCCTAACCCTAAGGTCCGTGACTATCACACCATAGTGGAGGACATAACTTGTCTTTTATGTTAAGTGCACTTACGCAAAAGTTCACTTTCATTAAAGTGAACTTTCACAGAAGTGAAGCTTCCTATTACAAGTTCGAAGTAGTGAACTTTCTTTCTTGTAATAGGAATCTGTTTTGCTGATGTGATTATCAATTTTAAGTTATTTGCAAGAAATATAATGCTATAAACAATTTATGTTACAAATGATAGTTTAAATACTGTAATGTTGGTAAAACCAAGTACTTTTGTACCATAATTGAATTCAACAGTTGAAATGTTTTTAAAAGTTTGCGAGATAAATCTAGCATACAAACTGAAAACTTCACATAAGCATTGTTTTTATAATTTAAATAGAAATGAAATGTTAGCCTTGAAAGAACTAGAACAAAATTATATCATAGTCATAAGACCAGCTGATAAAGGGGGCAGTGTGATACTAATGGATGTGAAAGACTATCATGAAAAAATGTGGGACTTATTAAGTCAAGATTACACATATAAAATTATAGATCAAAAGAAAGTTAATAAAATGATTGCAAGTGTGAATAATACGCTCTATGACTTGATGTCTAGAATGATTAGTAAGGAGCTTTTTGACTTTGGGTACCATGGTGGTGCAGTGGTTAACGTCTTCGCCTCACCGCAAGAGGTTCTCCCATTCAATTCTAGGCTGGAGCTCCTTTTGTCTGGAGTCTGCACGTCCTCCGTGCGTTCGAGTGATGTATAAAGACATGCAGGTAGGTGCGTGCGTGAATGGGTGTGCCTTCCTTGAAGGTTGGGTGTTGGGCTGGCAACTCGGCACCGTCATTAGCGGACCTGAGTTCCGCTGGGGCGACCCCTAACTGGGAAAAGCCAAAAGACATTACTTTATGTGTTCATAAACTGAAACTACCCACTATTAAAGGTCATCCAAAAATTCACAAGAGTTTATTAGACCCATCATTACGGCCGATTGTAGCTGGTGATGGTTGGCTAACTGAGCCAGCATTTTTGTATGTAGAACAGAATACTAAAAGGAGTGCTGGGTGCAACCTTAGCAGTTCTGAAAGATACACAGCATTTCTTAGAGATGCTTTTTATGTATGTTGCCTCTGATGAAAGTAACACTCAATATTTGCTGTGTACCCTCAATTTTAAGAATTTATTTACCGTTATACCAAACAAAAATTGTTTTGAAAATAGTAGAGGATATCTAAGGGAGAAAACAGACTTTACAGCTGACAAGTATACCCCTAGTATGTCTTCTACTTGAAGTTATATTGGAAACTAACATCTTTATTTATAAAGAGGAGATATATTAGTAGAAGTGAGGGGTAGTGATGGGCACCCCCTGCGCTAATAGTTATGCCAATATAGTTTTGGCATACTGGGAAGGACATTTAGTTTTATCACAGGTCCATCAATATTATAAATATATTGTACTATTGTATAGTATATTTTGTTATGTTACTGTAACCACTATGTGTAACACTGTTTCTACTTCTTTACCAATTAATGTTTAATTTTTTTTTCTGCATCTATGTTCTTGTCGGAGCATTTCTCCATGGGCCTCCACCGAAAATTGGCTCTTTTAGGCCCAGTGGACATATTTATATTGTGGAGTGGTACGGAAGATGAGTTACAGAATTTTCTTGACTATCTAGAAGGAACGACCAGTTTTTTAAAATTCACTTTCAAGGCATCATATGAGCAAATTAATTTTTTTTAGATGTACATTTATATTATGATGAGGATAATAAATCAGCTACAAAATTACATAAAAAGTTGTGCTGGAAGAACAAACTTTTACATAGAACTAGTATGCACCCACACTATACGTATGATAATGTAATGAAAGGACAACTGATAAGAACTTCAAGGCTCTGTACATCAGATAAGGAATTTTATTAAGGCAATAATTTATAGATAGAGGCTGTAGAAATACTGAAGTTCATAGGTTGGAAAAGAGCAAGAACGACATAAGAGCTGTGAAAGGAGCTCCCTGTTTCCGTGATAGATATAGGAATAGGAGTTTAGGAACTGAGCACGCTAGGAATAAGTATAAGAACAGAACTGAGCACGCTAGGAATAAGTATAAGAACAGAACTGAGCACGCTAGGAATAAGTATAAGAACAGAACTGAGCACGCTAGGAATAAGTATAAGAACAGAACTGAACACTCTAGGAATAAGTATAAGAACAGAACTGAGCACACTAGGAATAAGTATAAGAACAGAACTGAACACGCTAGGAATAAGTATAAGAACAGAACTGAACACGCTAGGAATAAGTATAAGAACAGAACTGAACACGCTAGGAATAAGTATAAGAACAGAACTGAGCACACTAGGAATAAGTATAAGAACAGAACTGAACACGCTAGGAATAAGTATAAGAACAGAACTGAGCACACTAGGAATAAGTATAAGAACAGAACTGAACACGCTAGGAATAAGTATAAGAACAGAACTGAGCACACTAGGAATAAGTATAAGAACAGAACTGAACACGCTAGGAATAAGTATAAGAACAGAACTGAGCACGCTAGGAATAAGTATAAGAACAGAACTGAGCACGCTAGGAATAAGTATAAGAACAGAACTGAGCACGCTAGGAATAAGTATAAGAACAGAACTGAGCACACTAGGAATAAGTATAAGAACAGAACTGAACACGCTAGGAATAAGTATAAGAACAGAACTGAGCACGCTAGGAATAAGTATAAGAACAGAACTGAGCACGCTAGGAATAAGTATAAGAACAGAACTGAGCACGCTAGGAATAAGTATAAGAACAGAACTGAGCACGCTAGGAATAAGTATAAGAACAGAACTGAGCACGCTAGGAATAAGTATAAGAACAGAACTGAGCACGCTAGGAATAAGTATAAGAACAGAACTGAGCATGCTAGGAATAAGTATAAGAACAGAACTGAGCACGCTAGGAATAAGTATAAGAACAGAACTGAACACGCTAGGAATAAGTATAAGAACAGAACTGAACACGCTAGGAATAAGTATAAGAACAGAACTGAGCACGCTAGGAATAAGTATAAGAACAGAACTGAGCATGCTAGGAATAAGTAGAAGAACAGAACTGAGCACGCTAGGAATAAGTATAAGAACAGAACTGAACACGCTAGGAATAAGTATAAGAACAGAACTGAACATGCTAGGAATAAGTATAAGAACAGAACTGAACACGCTAGGAATAAGTATAAGAACAGAACTGAACACGCTAGGAATAAGTATAAGAACAGAACTGAGCACACTAGGAATAAGTATAAGAACAGAACTGAGCACACTAGGAATAAGTATAAGAACAGAACTGAGCACGCTAGGAATAAGTACAAGAACAGAACTGAGCACGCTAGGAATAAGTATAAGTACTGAACTGAGCATGCTAGGAATAAGTACAAGAACAGAACTGAGCATGCTAGGAATAATTATAAGAACAGAACTGAGCACGCTAGGAATAAGTATAAGAACAGAACTGAACACGCTAGGAATAAGTATAAGAACAGAACTGAGCACGCTAGGAATAAGTATAAGAACAGAACTGAACACGCTAGGAATAAGTATAAGAACAGAACTGAGCACGCTAGGAATAAGTATAAGAACAGAACTGAACATGCTAGGAATAAGTATAAGAACAGAACTGAGCACGCTAGGAATAAGTATAAGAACAGAACTGAGCACGCTAGGAATAAGTATAAGAACAGAACTGAACATGCTAGGAATAAGTATAAGAACAGAACTGAACACACTAGGAATAAGTATAAGAACAGAACTGAACACGCTAGGAATAAGTACAAGAACAGAACTGAATATGCTAGGAATAAGTATAAGAACAGAACTGAGCACGCTAGGAATAAGTACAAGAACAGAACTGAGCACGCTAGGAATAAGTATAAGAACAGAACTGAGCACGCTAGGAATAAGTATAAGAACAGAACTGAGCACGCTAGGAATAAGTATAAGAACAGAACTGAACACGCTAGGAATAAGTATAAGAACAGAACTGAGCACGCTAGGAATAAGTATAAGAACAGAACTGAGCACGCTAGGAATAAGTATAAGAACAGAACTGAGCACGCTAGGAATAAGTATAAGAACAGAACTGAGCACGCTAGGAATAAGTATAAGTACTGAACTGAGCACGCTAGGAATAAGTACAAGAACAGAACTGAGTATGCTAGGAATAAGTATAAGAACAGAACTGAGCACGCTAGGAATAAGTATAAGAACAGAACTGAGCACGCTAGGAATAAGTATAAGAACAGAACTGAGCACGCTAGGAATAAGTATAAGAACAGAACTGAACACGCTAGGAATAAGTATAAGAACAGAACTGAACACGCTAGGAATAAGTATAAGAACAGAACTGAGCACGCTAGGAATAAGTATAAGAACAGAACTGAACACGCTAGGAATAAGTATAAGAACAGAACTGAACACGCTAGGAATAAGTATAAGAACAGAACTGAATACGCTAGGAATAAGTATAAGAACAGAACTGAGCACGCTAGGAATAAGTATAAGAACAGAACTGAACACGCTAGGAATAAGTATAAGAACAGAACTGAGAACGCTAGGAATAAGTATAAGAACAGAACTGAGCACGCTAGGAATAAGTATAAGAACAGAACTGAGCACGCTAAGAATAAGTATAAGAACAGGTTTACTAAAGTAGGATTGGCGGGTCTATATTAGAACATCGAAGTTTCAGAACTTCGAATGTTCTAATATCGACCCCTTTTCAGCGAAAGCTGAAAATGACGAAGTGACAGAAAACCGAATTCTTTCCTAGGGAAAGAATTCATTGTCCGTTCCTGTCGCTTCTCTATTTTCAGCACTGTGGTGGAAAGTTATGGGTCGGGTTCAGGTAAGTGTGCGATTGTGTGGATGTGAGGGTTAGGGCAGGGTAGGTGAGTTGGGGTTAGGGTGCGGGTGAGGTGTGTGTGCGATAGTGACGGACCTTAGGGTTAGGGTTTGGGTTAAGGTAAGTGAGTAGATAGTGGTGTATGTACAGTTCAGTGTAGGGTTAGATGTAAGATTTTAGGTGTATGTGTGTGGATTGCTGTTTGTTTGGTGTGCTTGTGGTGTGTATGTGTTTTGGAACAGCAATTTTTTCCCTAGGAAAAAATTTGCTGTTCTGTATGTTCGATGTTTTCAGCATTCGCTGAATAGGGGTCGATATTAGAACATTCAAAGTTCTGAAACTTCGATGTTCTAATATAGACCCTATGACTTATGACAGTGATATAAATGAAGTATGTAAAATTAATAAAAATAACTGGAGGTTATTAACACTAGATAGACAAATTAAGGATATAGTAGGTGAATAGCCACAGTTTTTCTTTAAAAATAGCAGGAATTTGGAACAAAGGCTTTGTAATAATAGTAAGTGTTTAGTACCATATAAAGGGAAACAAATTGGGACATTTCCGTGTGGCCATTGTAAAGCCTGTGGCTTGACCAAGAAGGATAATGTTTTTAGACACCCTGTTTTTAATAATTCACATATTGTGTATTTTTATGCTGATTGTAATACCAAAGACTTGATATATGTTGCAATTTGCAAACAATGTATGTGTTTTTATGTAGGTAAAACAAACAGATATTTTAAAGAAAGGATTCTTCAACATGCTAGGGATATACGTAATAAGAATTTAAATAATGCCCAAGCCAAACATGTGCATGATTGTCTGACTCACAGTTTCCAGTTTATGGTACTACAAAAAGTTATTTTTAATAGGAGACGAGGTGATTTGACTAATATAACAGAGACAGTTGAAATTAAATGGATAGTTGATTTACACGCTGATAAGCCACCAGGCTTAAATGGTAATGTTCCCCTTAAACCCATTTTAAAAGGGCAGAGGCTGAAAGCTTTGAAGTGATTGGTTGTGTTCAGTTTAAAATGAGTTTTTGTAGTGTGTATTAGTAGATCTGCTGAAGGTGTATACTGAAAGCACTTATCTTTGTTTGTTTTTCAGTCATTAAAGTGCAATTTTAACCTCTGCATGGTGACTGCACTGTTATTTCTTACGAGGAGTATAGAGAGGTAATAACTTCCTTTTTTCTGGATGCAATCCCTTTACTTATGAGATGAACCAAGTAAAAGGCTTTTCTGAACACTGCTGCTACATGATGGTTGAATGTGAAATTGTTATCAACCTGAGAACCCAGGTCTCTCATCACATGTTGTGTGATTAGGGGGTTGCCATTGATGTGGTAATCAGTAGGGGCCATTTCACCTCTACTGGCACTACCACTGGTGGTGCAACAGTCCTGGAATCTAGTGCAGGGCTACCTAAAGTGGGTAGTGCAGGTTGGCAGGGGGTATGAAGGTGACTATGGCAAGCTGGGACACAGACGTACTGGGTGCTTCTGGTGATGGTGGTGGCACTTCTGCTATCATCTGTGAGGGGACAACTGGCCTTGCCAGAGGGATGGGTTCAGGTCTTAATGCTGCTACAGATAATACTAAAATAAGTGTTGAGAAACAAAGAAACAAAATAAATGCATGTCATAGAGAGGACAGCAACAAAGAGAGTGGAGAGAGAGAAATTCAAATAGAATGAAAACATACAGCTGTTATGCACTTGGATGATTGAGCTTCACCTTATATATGCAAATTAACAACAACTATGCCTCCCAAGTAAAAATGCTATTACTATACCCAGGTGAGAGGGAGAACCTGAACCAACAGCCATCAGCACTTGCATTCCAAAAAGCAAGGATTAATGTGATCACCTGCCTGGGCAAAGTAACAGGGCAGGCAGTCCAAAATGTGGTAATGAGATACCTGAGACAGATGTGTATATATATATATATATATATATATATATATATATATATATATATATATATATATATATATATATATATATATATATATATATATATATATATATATATATATATAAAGAAAAAATGCCGCTCAAGCATACATTTCACTCACAGGTTATAAGTGAAGGAAATGAGTATCCTGACAAAGATTATCCATCATACAGACATTCACCAACCCTAAAATGTTGCTTGTACATATTTTCCACATCTACTGTTTTAGTTAGCATGAGATAGAGACCTCAATTAAAACATTATGATAGCAAAATGGGGGTGGGTGGGTAGGAAACTGAACTTATAGAGTGTGTATCACAATGTGAGTATACAGCCTGTCTGAGTACAATCCAAGGCCACAGATGAGGGGAAGACGGTGCACACCACCTACCTTGACCTGGCCAGTGCCTTCAATACTATTCTCCACTCAGGTATAATAGATAAACTCTCTCAACTAGGCATCAATCCATATGTTACCAGATGGGTAGCAAACTAGCTCACTGATAGAACCCACCTAGTCAAAATAGGGGAAGCCACCTCAAGTAGTAGAGTCATAACAAGCAGTGTACCCCAGAGATCGGTCTTGGGGCCTCTGTTGTTTGGGATATACTTTTCTGAGGTGCAGGCCAAAACAAGTGGGGTATGTCTGACCAAGTTTGCAGATGACTGCAAGCTGGCTGCTTTCATCATTTCCTCCAAGAGTGTCTCACCCAAACAAATGACTGGTGCCAGAAACATTACTTCAGACTGAATGCCAAAAAATGCATCATCATCTCTTTTGGGGAGAGTGATGTCCCCACAAATTATCACATTGATAATACTGTCTTAAGCACGCAATTAGTCATGAGGGACTTGGGAACCCAGGTTGATAGCAAACTGACTTTTGACCACCATATTGCCCCCTTTGTACGGAAAGCTTTCTACACGGCCCACCTCATTAGTAGTTGGGGTGTGGTAGTATCAGGGAAGTGGATCTGTGGGTGTTGGAGGCTAGAGCCCTGAGTCATTTTACAGACTACCTCTGTCCATACGGGACATAGGCAGTAACCCGTAAGTTACAGTTCCTCATTCATTTATCCAAATTCTTTTTGAATTGAGTGAAGGGCAGGCTTTGTTTTACAAAGATGGGACGTTTATTCCATAGACAAGGTAGCCTTTGGGATATGTATCTGTCTCTCCAGCAAGTTCTGTTAGAGTTACAAATCAGGTTCAGGTCCATGGAACCTCTAAACCTTGTATAATCTTTCTTGTGAATATGTAACATTTTCATCAGGGCTGGATCAGAGAATGCTTTGTACGTCAGGCATAAGTCACCTCTCAATAAACAATATGAGTCAGAGTAAAGGGACAGGGCCTTTAGTTGGTCTGCATATGATGTGTCTTACACTTTGAATTTTTTTAGTAAGAAGCCTCTGGGGTTGCTCCATTTGGTGCAAGTGCCTAGTTTGGTACATGCAGAAGGGAGCATTGTACTCAACTATGGGCCTGATGAGGGTCGAGTACAATGGCACTATGACTTCCTTTGATGTTGATGCCATGCCTTTACTTATGAGTTGAGCCACACAGAAGCATTTTCTCACTACTGTAGTTACCTCATGGTCAAAGTTTAGGTTACTATCTATCTGTGTTCCTAGGTCATTTACTACTGGGTCTACTTTTAGGAGTGTGCTATCAAAATTATAATTTATAGGGACATCTGATTTATCGGAAGGTATTTTAGTATTCAGTTTCAGACCATGGGTTTGACACCAGCTGTTTGTCATTTTTAGGCCTGTTTGTAGGATGTCAACATCATTTGGTGTTTTGGGGATTGCTTCCACTTTACAGTCGTCATTGAAGTTGGTGAGCCAGAGGCCCCAACATTGGCTTTCACACCAGTGAAGTATATAACAAACAGGAAGGGTACCAACTCTGAGCCCTGTGGCACACTGCTAGTAATAGATTTCTTATTGGAGGTGGATTCGCCTATCCAGACATGTGTTCTGTCACTGAGCCAGGTTGCTATCCATCTGATGATGTAGGGGTTTATGCCTAACTCAGTAAATATCTATATATATATATATATATATATATATATATATATATATAGATATAGATATAGATATAAATATGATTCCCTAGTGGTCTAAAAGTGGTGTGTACCATTTTACCTTTATCCATGGCTCTGGTGACTATTGAGCTTGCAAGTCCTCCTTATAACAAACCAAACTGAGTCTGGTCCAGAGTTTTGAGAGTTCATATGTCATTATTGATTAGGTCCATGATAATACTCTCCATGGCCTTGCAGATAAGACTGGTCAAGCTTATGGGTCTGTAGTTCCCTCGGTCAGTTGATAGGCCCCCCTTATGCAGAGGGACAACTGTTGCAGTCCACCATTCCTCTGGGACAAAGCCCATATGGAGGCTGTGGTTAAAGAGGGTTTGTATAATCCCTGATATATTCTGTTTTAAGCTTTTTAAGGAGCATCCTGGAATGTTGTTAGGACCCATGGAGGCTGTGTTTTTGGTTTTAGAGAACGCAGTAAGGACCTTTTCCTTCATAATGGCTGGTAGGGGTTGACTGTGGGTATTTCTTTGGGTGTGGTTGGAAGTGATGGGGAGAGTTTGACCTGAACTTGTCAGCTAGCAGGTTTGCTATAGTTTCAGGCTGGGTGTAAGTGTTGCCATTTATGATTAACTTGGCACACTGCTGAGTATTTCCCCTGAGGTTACAAACATAACTTAAAAAAGCCTTATGGTTTCCATTCACCTGGGAGGCTGTCTTTGCCTCATAGTTTGCTTTGGCAGATTTGACCATCTCTTTAATTTATTTGTTTAGATAGGTAAGTGTGTTCCTTCTGGGCTTTGGAGAGAATTGTTTTTCCTTTTGTTGAATAGCCTATTTATGCTAGGAGTTGACCAGGGTGGTTTATTTTTGCCAGTAATAATAGATTTGACTCAAACAGGTACTGGCTCCTCTATGCAGCTATGAATGTCATTGCACAGTGCTTTTATGTTCAGCTCAGAATAGGCCTCAGTGTTATCTGGGTTCAGAGGGACTTGGAAGTTTAATAAGCTGTCACTTAATTTGAGGTAATTCGCCTAGGCAAAGTTCTTAACAGGCCTGGAGTTTGATGAGGGTTCTAAGTTAGTTTTAATACTAAACAAGATCATCTGTGGTCAGATCTTACCAGGGAGGAGTTAATGCATGGCAGGGAGCAGTATTCCTCCATGACTCTGACTACTAGGTCTAGGATATCTGTACCTCTAGTTGGGGAGCTTACTAGTTGCTCCAGGGTGTTTGCATTGACAAAGTCCAAAAACCTCTGAGCAAGTGAATTATGGGTCATATAAGTCTCCCAGTTTATGGAGGGGTAGTTGAAGTCACCCATAAGTTTGATATTAGGCTGAATGTTAAGAGATTCTAGTAGGTTTAGGTAGGATGTGTGGTTTTCTAGACTCATGTTAGGGGATCTGTAGCTAGAATATGATAGGGGTCGCACCTATGGTTAGGTGGGCATGGAGCAGCTCAAGCAAGCCATTGGCATGGCCCAAAAAAGGCACTGTGGGGATAGATAAAGTTTTTGCCAGTATCCAGAAGTCAAGTGGTGACAAGTCCAAGCCATCTGTGGCAAAGCATCGTGGTTTGTCTGTCATGTCTCCCCAGGTTGACAGATATTGGATCCCCTTATTGTGATACCAGAAACTAAGCCAATTGCTGAAGTCAGTCATATTTTTCTGGTACTGTGGCCTCATCATTAGTGAAGGTAGGATGCTACTCAAGGCTAGAGTCATACCCACCTGGGACACATATTCAGAGAGCTCCATCATGTCTCTCTTCATATAGTCCAGTGAGTTATGTCTTAGGTTGTTTACACCCACATGGACTATGGCTGTGTCATACTGGTACTTGTGGTTTAAAGACCTAAGTGCATGTGTAATCTCATGGATCCTGGATCCAGGCAGACAGTTCACTGTGATCTTCTCCTTGTTTAGGCTGGTAAGGGGGATATCAGTATGCCTTACAATGGAATCCCCAATAACTAGAATGTTTGGTTGTGTGGTGTGTCACCTTATGGGCTTGGAAGTGGGGCTACTATGATTTTCAGAGTTATGTTGTGTGAAGTGCTCTCTTTTTTGATTACGTGTGGGGCCACTGAAAGATGCTTTTAGGGTCTTGGAGGTTTGGGTAGATTACACATGAGAACCTCTGCATATGTGGGTCTACGTGTTTGTTCCTTAGTGTTGGTAGTGAAGGTTTTGGGTGTACCCAGTCCCACCCAGCACCAGAGCAATAATCAAACTTGGGTCACCTGGGCTGTAACCAAGGCTTTATCAGTCTATGCCACCAGAAGTAGTCAACAATAACACATTCAGCAGCAGAAAAATCAGTTGCAAATATCATTAAAATTAAAATGCTTCTTAAAATGTCAAAATGGCACACACCTTTCAGTACCATTTAAATTAAAATGCTTCTTAAAACATCAAATGGCAAATGCCATTTAGATTAAACTGCTTCTCAGAACAATCTACAGGAGTTTGGTTCATAGTCTTA
This sequence comes from Protopterus annectens, assembly GCF_019279795.1. NCBI lineage: Eukaryota > Metazoa > Chordata > Ceratodontiformes > Protopteridae > Protopterus > Protopterus annectens. Next base: position 25,324,711 of record NC_056741.1, read on the forward strand.
CTTGTTGTTGCCTCTTAATTGTGAGTTATTATGCACTGAAAATGTCTTAGAAAGTAACCTATAGATTGATTTACAAAATCTGCGCTTCAGTAATTACTGATTTTCAGCAAACATCTCCATAAAGGCTCGCAGTTGCTGGATGTTATCCATTTGCAACTATAGGCTATGTCCAACAACCATACAGTCACCAGCACTTTATTATTATTATTATTTTTATACATTTGTTAACCAGATAAGTCCGCTGCACACAAGTATCTGTTTTCAGGTGCAACCCAAGAGTGTTGGCTGGTTAAAGGACTTGTTCAGTCACACAGTAGGCAAATGGAGGTGGAAGATTTCAAACCCTGTACTGTGGCACAGGAATGAGCTCATTAACAGCTCAGAGCCTTAATCCTTTGTGATAATTGTCAGATAAAAGCATTTTGGTGGTGTAAGTGAGTAAAAGAAGTGTTTCTATTGTGGTTCAGCAAGGCACTTTATTGCATCACAACTGTACTACCCATTGGTTTTGAGGCTCAGTCTCTCACAAGATGCAGCGATATCTGACTACTGGGACTTGTCTCATTTGAATGAAATATACAAAGTGCTTTATGGCAGCTGTTAAAATGGAGGCGAGGTATACGGAACCAAACATACACGTATTGCAATGTAGTATGGGATTTAAGTTAGTCACCATGGTTTTGGACGGCAGAATACATTACTTATCATACAAATGGGCAAATATATCTATAAATGTGCATAAAATTCACAATGGTGAAATGTTATTCTGCACATCCTGAGTACTTCTTTCTTTTTTTTTTTTATTTCAAATTACTTATAGAGGTAACCGCCGGGACTACATGGTGAAATTACCTTTAACATTACTCTTAGAGAATTTTTACTTCTCAGGTGTTTTGGCATGTAAATTAATGGTACAAGCAGAAAAAAATGGCCAATTAATTCTTAGACCTAGTTGTGCTAAAAAGCTATGATTGTGCAACAGCTGCTAAAACAAGATTCATGGCCAGACCTTGTTACAAGTACTGGGCTCATTTATACTCTTTGTTACTACTGAAATGTAAATAGAATGTGCTATTATACAAGAAAGCGTGGGTGTCTGTCTACTGAGTAACTTGTGCAGTTGTCCAGAGTTTTGCAACCTATCAGTAATATAAACAGAAATAGTTGTATTGCATACAAGGATAAAACCTTGACTATGGCCCAGGTGAGCCAGGTTTTATTAGGTACTCCAGGTGCTTACATGGACAGATCTCTCTCATGAGGTCAACATGTTTCTGCCATTGTCAGGAATTCTTTCTTTCTGGATGAATTAATTTCCAAGAGAATATCTTCAAGATCCAAAGCAGTCACCCTACCACTGTACTTTTCTCTTTTCAGTTCCATCATAGAATACAGTCTCCCCTTTAGTATTTTAGCATGTTTTTTTTTATACAATATCTACTGGCTACTTGGAGGTGACATATGTCTCACTTTTTGAGTCAAGGAAGGCCCAGTCCTATTCGATGTCCTACTTCTTCACAAAAACCAGTGGCTCTACAAATGCCTGGACTAAGGACTTGAATCTGCACCAAGAAATAAACTATACTCAATGGAGCCATAGTTTCCCAACTCAATGTAATCCCAGCCTATGGAGTAAGCTACCACTACAGGTCAAACAAAGTGCTACTTTAGCTACCTTTAAGGCTAGTCCTGATGACTGAATAGATGGGCATAAATTTACACCAGGGTTATAATGTACAGTCCTACTCAGTTTGGGAGGGGAGCATTATTAAGTACTTGAAAAGGGTGGCAAGAACTTTTAAGCATGTCTACTTAAAGATGTGTAAGGGTAGACATCTTATGGTCCCCGTGATCGCTTACCAAATATTGCTCCCATATTCTTAATAAACAAATTTGCCTGATGACTAATGAGAACAGAAATGGACAAAGAATGGAACCGTGGAGTATGCCTGATCAGATGGTGCTTACATTGGTGGTCATATTACCAAATTGTACTGTTAACATGGATTCCATCTTGTTAATATTTCTGGGCTGCCTTTTTGTTTTTACCAGCCTAGTTTTCATTATTCAGATAGTTGCTGAACCAGTGTATACTGCTGGGTACAAATCCAATTTGACATAACCATCTTTAGTCATATGTCATGATTTACACTGTCTGCATAAATCTATAAATAAATATTCATTTCTAGCTTGCATCTTTATCTTTGGGATAAGAGGAAGACTTTATGCCTCTTATTTTCTGTAGCTTTCTACATTTGTCCTTCAGGACCTTCTAATGGCTGGATTAGGCCATGGAAAGTTTTGTCCCTTTAATTGTCTTCTATCAGTGGAGGAGTATTTGTTTAGTGCAGAGCTGGTAATGGCATTAAAGAGGTGAGAGGTTGGACAGTGCGTCATCCTTTTTTAATTCAATTACAGGCCTTGTTCCACAAGTGTAGGAGGGGATCATGGGACTTTGAATGAAATGATGGCTTGAACAGTGAGATAGTCACTGAGGAAAATGGATAAACTGGATGTTTCTATAACCTTACACAGTGATGTGGCTTTTGTACAGATTTCCTGGTTGTGCACACTGATGTGATATCCCTGCTTGTGCTTTGTTTAGCAAAAAGTAATGCATTGTCACTGGTCATGATTGGCGCATAGGGATGTGTTTTTCCTGTGTTGCTTTTCTGTGCACACTGATGTGATATGCCTGGCTATGCTTTGTTTGTGCAAGTAACTTACATATTAAAAGACTGCTTTCCCATTTAAACTCATTGTCATTGTGAGTTAATTTACCTACCCTACCTGTCCCTTTATCACATTCCTCTTAACCCATGGTGTGTGCAAACTCTCAAAGATACATAAGTCAGAAAAGAGAGGTTATCCTAGGAAATCAGTTAAACAGCAGTTTTCAGTGGTTTTAAATGAGTGACAAGGAAAGTACATTCCTGGGATATTTGGGGATGAAACTGAAGAAATACAGAAAGCAAGAAAACAAAAACAGGAAGATGAAATTAATTAATTCAGTAGATGACACTGTTATTAGGAATATCATGACAAGTAATAGGATAATTTTAAATGGTTTTCCACTAACAGCCACAGTAATGGGAAAAGGTCAGGAATTTGTTTTCAAAAGAGGATGAACTTTGAAAGATTTTTCAAAGCAAGATCAAGCTTATGGTTGCAGATGGAGGGATAAGAATGTGTATAAATTGCAGATTATGTGGAAACCTCCTATCAAATAAAGAGAATTAAGTAATTAGATTAATTCAATATTTTATTCCTAAGAATTCCTGGGAAATTTACTTGCATGGTGCAAAATATGGTATATATAGTGTGCTGCACAAATTATGTGGTGTTCTGTGTGGGGAGAACTTGTAGGAACTTGTCCAAAGGATGTATGAAGACATGCATGCTGTAAAGGTGAGGGTTAAAACATTTGGAAAAATGCCAGCACTGCAGTTACAGATTTACACTTTTGGAGAAGATTGTTTCTTCATATGTGTAGATGGCTTTGGTATTGCGGTGGTGGTGCTGCGGTAGCGTTGTCGCCTCACAGTAAGATGTTGTCCTGCTCGATTCTCAGCTAAAGCGTCTTCTGTGTGGAGACATGTGTGAATGGGTGTACTTTTGTTGAAGGTTGTGCGTCAGGGCTGGCAACTTGGTACGTAAAAAATCTACTGCCAATCATTAGCGGACAGGAGTTCCGCTGTGGCGACCCCTAATCGGGAAAAGCCGAAAGATATAACAACATTAGATTGCAGAGAATATTATGGGATGGGAAGTTAGATGCCTGCCATGAACCAGGAATTAATAATGTAGAACATTTCATAGTGTTTCTGGATAAGAGGGGTTTGCAGCATTGATAGGCTTGTCATGTGACAGTCACATTATTGTTTCATTTTAAATTTAGGAAAGAATGTTGTTTCAGTTCATAATCTGATGATGTCCACATGGTATGAACATGTTAATTGTGAAAGTCAATAAAGTTGCTTTTGTCATTTTTACACAGCTTCTTGTTTTTACTAGTATAAGCAAGTATTTGCAGTTTTGGAATTCTACTATGTTTGAGAAAGCTCATGTTTAGATTACGTTACATTATATCCCTTTTACATTACATTTGCTTGACAGCAGAACACATTTGGTGCATCCTGATTGTAGTGCCTCCCTCAGTGCCTCTCAACATTAGGTTGAGGAGCAAAAAAAAGATCCCTTCTCCGATTTGGTGCTCCTAATGCCCTGCTCTTTCATGCACAGCGTGAGAAAAAAAAAAAGGTCCCTTCTATGATCTGGTGGTCCTCATTTGGTGAGGACCTTACACCTTCATGCTTTTTGTGAGAGCAAAAAAAAATAATCTGATGCACTCCTTCCTTGTAGAAGTGTCAGGTCTTAATGCTCTCGTGGTCTACTATCCTACTACCCCCATTTGCCCATCTTATATATGCTTTTCATAGAAGAAGACAATAAGCTTTCTTAATCTGCCCTTTTAAGTACATTTCAGTAATAATCCATGAATGAGTGTGGGTGTCACAGGATTTACACAGAGCTGCTGTGGTTTGATCATGAGGACAAAGGCTGAGTGATCAAACACAGCCAACCATGGCTAAATCCTGTGATGCCCACACTCCGGAGTAGGTTAATACTATTCTAAAATGACATTATTTAAGGAAGAAACTGCTTACCTGTTTTAATACTATTGTATAAATGGACTTTAGTACACCTCCTTCAACTCCTGGTAGGGTGGGGCATCTAGGATAAGTACTGCACATGTGCTAAGCCTGTAAGTGCTTGCAGAGTACATAAACATTTCTGTTTTTTTTTTGTTTTTTTTTTAATTATTGAGATCCCCTCTTGCCTTTTCTTTTTTATTCAGATGTTGTAGAGTTCTGGGAGATGCCTTTTGGAATGAGTGAGGCCATGTGTGTATAGTCTGGTGTTCACAGCATCTAGAGCAGTGAGATGTTTTCCTGCTTTTTTTTAATATGATGTTGCGTTATGCTGATCTAGGGAGCACTGATATAGGGTAGTGTTTGAAGTTTTTTTTTTCTTAACAGTTAGTCTGTGCTTAGCAGCATGGAGAAAAACAAAAGTTGTAGTTAGACTTCTTTCTGTTGGTGTTCCCTTGATTTACAATGGGCATGCTGATTGCCCTGTCCTTCAGCATGCATGTTTTTGAATTGTAAACCTTGTTCACTGCATAATTAACATTCTATCTCCCTTCCATCTCTATCTACCCCCTTTCCCTTTTTCCAACTGACTCATGCCTTCTTCATTGGTTCTGTGGCTTCTCCTTCTACCAGCTGCTGTAACAGCCCATTCCATGGCTCTACAACGCTCTCTCTCTGTAAAAAGTACTTTTAAAGATCCAAAAATAATTACACTGATGTGAGATCTATCATTCTTGTTCATAATGACCACTTAACCCCCCCATGTATGATGGTATATACAAATATCATGCCCCTCCTACCCTTTCTGTCACTTCTCATCCCAAGTGAGAGAAGTTCTAACTACTCTAGCCTCATCTTATCCATCACATTCCTTCCTCTTCATCCCATCCATCACACCCCTTCCTCTTCACCGTATGAATCGTTTTGATAGGTTTGGTCTGGATTCCTTCTAGCCGCCTGATGTATTTTCCCTTATATGACCTCCAGAACAGCACACAGTACTCCAGGTATGGTTTGATCAAGGCCATGCAGAAAGGAAAAGCTACCTCTTTGTTTATGGAATCTACTCACATGATGGTATGTATCCCATTGTTCTCCCACTACCCTTTCATTTTGTTCCTGAGATCCAATCCAGGTATGACCAGCACTCACAGATTCCTGATTCTTTTTCTAGTCTGCTACCATCAGTTCCCTCTAGGCTTCCCAGATGATATTTCAGACCAGGGTTATTGTGGCCTAAATGCAGGACTTTACAAATATTTGCACTGAACCTCAACTGTCACCATTTTGTCCACTTTTTCAGCTTTTTCCAGATCTTTTTTTAGCATCTATTACTGCCCTCCACTGTTCCACTTATTTTTCTGCCATCAACAGAGGGGTTGATTATTTTCAGAAATACTTTAATTTAACAATACCTTTCTTAATAAGTCAGACTGAGATATTTTTCAGCGTTTACAGAGAGATATGTATTACACTACTTATATGTACGGGAGGTAGGATTTGAGTTCTACCTAGCCTAAAAAAGAATGCAGTACATATTTGTACTCTGTCTTATCTTGAACAATAGTACTTACTACATAAATAACCGATCAGAAGTCAGACATCACTTTCTTCACATGAAAGTTTCATGAAACTCACCATCTTTTAACCTACACCAGGTCCTTTGTATAGTCCGGATTTGTCCAGTTTTGCACATATTTCTGTATTTTCTTGCACCAGGCATCACTTCAGTTTACAGTAGGAAAAAAAAACTGTGCCAACACCAAAAAATGTATAACATCAGTGTAGCTGTGTTAGTGGAAAGTACTGGAAAACATTTAAATGCATACAGTATTTGTAAAATTTATTTATTTTATTTATTTATTTATTTTACATTTGTTTACAGGGATAGTCCAACTGGATTCATGTCTATTTTCAGCGGAGGCCCGGGGAGAAAAGCTCCAAGGTACAAGCAGATAAGATTACCTAATACAATTTATACACTGGTTACATGCTTAAATAAATTATACGGTTCCAAAGTTTGAGAAAACCCAGGTGCAAGACCAGGATATGTAACACAGCTAAGCTAAATTACAGTTTTTTAACATCATACTAAAAGAGAGTTAGTCAGGTTTGATACATTGTCATCCACTTCTTATTCACTTTTAGACAAAGCCATTTACTTTAATAGAAACACTTTGAGTTCTTTATGTATTTTCTGGCTTAAAGCAGTTGTACAAATATGATAAGCTACAATCCTGTTCTCTTTCCCTCAGATATGGCTGAAACAAATACACTGAAAGCACTCAGCCTATTTCAGACCCTGTGGTTCTCCTATAATCACTTCCTTAATTCCTGATATTATCCCGCCTGTGGTTCTCCTATAATCACTTCCCTAATTTCTGATATTATCCCTCCCGTGGTTCTTCTATAATCACTTCCCTAATTCCTGATATTATCCCTCCCGTGGTTTTCCTATAATCACTTCCCTAATTCCTGATATTATCCCTCCCATGGTTCTCCTATAATCACTTCTCTAATTCCTGATATTATCTCTCCTGTGTTTCTTCTATAATCACTTCCCTAATTCTGGATATTATCCCTCCCGTGGTTCTCCTATAATCACTTCCCTAATTCCTGATATTATCCCTCCTGTGGTCTCCTATAATCCACTTCCCTAATTCCTGATATTATCCCCCCTGTGGTTCTTCTATAACCACTTCCCTAATTCCTGATATTATCCCTCCTGTGGTTCTCCTATAATCACTTCCCTAATTCCTAATATTATCCCACCCGTGGTTCTCCTATAACCACTTCCCTAATTCCTGATATTATCCCTCCCGTGGTTCTCCTATAATCACTTCCCTAATTCCTGATATTATCCCTCTCTCACCATGGCCCTCTGTTTCTCACTATTCTGCTATGCAGAGATCCATTTCCTCAGTTTTGTTTCAGTCCCTAACACCTCAGGTTTTCCTATTGGGCTTCTGTTTGAGGATTAATGTCTTTGCTGAATTCCATGTGGAGTATGTCTACTGGTACTTCCTTGTCAGTTTCCCTGGAATCCAATCATAAAACTGGATCAGGTTTGATTGACAGCTCATTTTGGTCATGAATCAATGTTAGTTACTGTTGAAGACTCTTATCCTTTATAAATGTCATTAACCTTCACATTCGGCTTCTCTTTATGGATTTCCATGGAAGTTAAGATAACATGATTGTGGGTATCCATATTATTTTGCCTTTTGTTTGTACAAGGGTACCATACTTGCTATCTTCTGACTCTTTTTCACTCACCTATGATCTGTTGAAGATCTCCATCAGGGGGTCTGCACAGGGGCCAAATTTCTGAAAACTTACAGGCATATCCCATCTGGTCTTTGTGATTTATTCTTCCTATGGTAGCCATTTTGTTTTTATTATATTTGTTAACTTGGTAAGCCCAGTGGGCTAAATGTCCCTTTTCAGGAGCAAACTCAGGAGCACTATCTGATTAAGTGACTTACTCAGTCACACAGTAGGCGAATTAAGGCAGAATGATATTTCCCTATTTGTTTCCTCCATTTTAATCCCAGTGTCTGTGTGCTGTTCTCCCCATAATGCAATGCCTCCCTCCTGACATGGCCCCCATCCCTTTCTTTCCTTCATGAAGACTGAAACAATGTATTCTTTCTGTACTTCTACTTTTTTCCAAATCTTCTGTGATCTCTCATGTTTGTTCGGCCTTACCAGCTCTGTTCCTCCTATCCTTCTTACTGTAATGTACCTAAAAAAGCCTTGCTTTCCTTCTTGATCACATCTAAAATTTCACGTTCAGTGTTAAACTTAGCTGCCCTCACCATAGCCACCTCATAATGTCCCTCGTCCAGCTCTTACTCACTCCTTCCTAACTCTTGTAAGTTCTAACTTTTGCTGTCATTGGTGTTGTCTCGTTCCTTTGGACTCACATTAGCTGCCTTATCTGTTTCCAATGTCCTTAGACGCTTGTCTGTACCTCTGAGTACTCCGTCCTTGACCAGCTCTCATAGCTTGCTCATTTCCTCTATTAACTTTCAGTCACCTAACTCATGCCTAATTGTTGACTCGGCACATAATAATCTTCTAAATATCCCCCAACTCTTTTTTTTTTTTTATTATTTTTACCCATCTGCTCAACTGTAATCGAGGCAGTGGCATCATTACTGTTGGCTAACGGTGCCTGGATCTGAATATTCATGGCACCTTCAATAATGGTTAGGACCATAACTAGAATTTTACGCTCTCAGGTACGGTCCTGCATTAACTCCTCATGTTGCAAAACCTCAGTCAGCTCCTGTTCTCTCTATCTTTGCCCTCATTCATTATTTCTTCCAGTCTCTCATCCCCCTGTCTTCCTGTGTCTGATGGATCATACACTATATCAATTAACAAGACCTCCCAACCAAAACTGAACTGCCAAGGCACTTAACCTAGCTTCTGACCTTGGTTGCACCCTTGCCCATTCCTGGTTTTGAAGAGTATGTCTACCAGATTGCCAAAGTAAGAAAGCTGCCACCATGCGGTATGTAGCTATTTCCATCTTTGTACTGTCCAGACTGTTGTATCTTTGTACTGTCCAGACTGTTGTATCTTTGTACTGTCTAGACTGTTGTAATGCCTGTAATTTGTAAGCATTCTTATTGCCTATGAGCTGCTTTAATTTGCTTCCTTTTAGTGACACTCCATTGGGATTAAAATAGAAGAACATTTGTGACCCACCAAAGAAGGCAAAGTACCTTAATAAAGGCTCATATCCCTTGACACACATGTACTTAGTGCTTAGGAGACAGCATGGCACAACAGAGACTTGAGTTTGATTCTCCTGACTCAAAGTATATTCTAAGTGACATTATGTAAGTTACTTCACCTCTCTGTATTCAGATTATCAGGTTTGAAAATAAGTCCTGGCTTTATGATTTGTCCTAGATGAGCAGTTTTCCCTAGACAAAGTTTGGATAACAGGCAACAAGAACCCTTATGTTACTGTTGCATGTAAATGTGGACTGATGGACAAATATGTATATATTACACGCTACCCTTTTCTGCCTCCTGCCATCTTCCATGTGCCATTTTCCAGCGCCCTTTTACAGAATGTTTCCATAGTCACATGGTAAATAGATGATTGGGATATCCTAGAATTGTGCTATCCTAATGGCAGATAGAGGCTGTTCTCTCCAGCCAATCCTCTGTCACACAAAAGATGACTAATAACATTAATGCAATGTGTGCAAGTTTCCATAGATTTTCCATTTGTTACCCACAATTCTTCCATGGCACCCCCCCCCCCCCCAAATTTTAGTCTGCCTTGACTAATATACCTATCGTCCAGCAGGGGCTGTAGGCAGGCAGAAAATAACCCACAAAATTCCCCTGAAAGAAATACAGCCAATGGAATAGCACTCCATCATCTTCTTCTTCCTCCACTGGCTCTCTGGCACCTGGTCAGCTAATGGAACAAGGGACACGAGACTTGAGATCTTTCTGCTAGCATGTCAGTCACAGGTGTATATTCTGAAGTACATTTATCGAAGGCTTCCACAGAGCTCATGGTGAGAGAAAACTAGAAAGAAAGGAGAGGCAAATGAGAACAAAAAGACAATTGGAACATTTATTAAGGATGCCTCATTGAAGATACAACAAGGAAAAATATTCCCTCAATAAGGACGGTGAGTAAAGTAGAGGTGGGGAGAAATCACCTTCTAAGCAGACTGTGCATTTATTTATTTAATTTTATTTGTTAACTAGTTTAATGGGCTGGTTTGAAGATACTTTCTGACCACAACTTAAGTAATTTATGAAACAAAAATTGTTCAGAGCATTTATAACAAAAAGTGACTATAACATCAGTGCACTGGTGAATGTAAAACAGTTACTCTAGCAGTAAAGGACTAATGATTTAATGAGTGTCTATTAACAGTTTTCAGCTGGGGTGCCTTCTGTGCGGAGTCTGCATGTCCTCCCTATGGTCGTGTGAGTTTCCTCCGGGTGCCCCGGTTTCCTCCCACATCCCAAAGACATGCTGTAGGTGGATTGGACACTCTAAATTGGCCCTAGATGTGAGTGTGTGTATGTGCCTTCTGTGGATGGTTGGGCGCCGGGCTGGCAACTCGACACTGTAAAACTCCACTACCAATCATGAGCGGACAGGTGATCCGCTGTGGCGACCCCTAACTGGGAAAAGCCAAAAGAAGAAGAAGAAGAAGACGAATTATTTGCAGCATATAAACTTTGCAACATGATACTATTTACAATGCATTTACAATATATACAGTTTATGCTAGAATACTGTGGTGGTGGTGCTGCGGTAGCATTGTCGCCTCACAGTTAGACGTTGCCCGTTCGATGCTCAGTTAGAGCGTTTTCTGTGTGGCGACATGCGTGAATGGGTGTTCCTTCATTGAAGGTTGTGCATTAGGCCCGGCAAGCCAGCATGTAAAAATCTAGTGCCAATCATTAGCGGACCGGAGTTTTGCTGTGGCGACCCCTAACCGGGAAAAGCCGAAAGACGCAACAACATAGTGCAGAGTACAACATTCAATAAATAAGTACATCATTTAGAGAACTTAACCAGAAGGCGAGGAGACAGACAAACCAGGCAAACCAAGCAGCTATTATCTACAGCCAAGAAGTGAACCTGTCTCATGGCTGCATGGGTTATAAAATCTAAGTGGGCATTCTGTGGATGGAAACAAAGACGTAAGAAGGGAAAGCATTTGCAGTGAATTAAAAATGACAGCTCTCACCGATGAAAATAAAGGTGATGGCTGATTGCAAAATGTGCCACCCTTAGTTTAAAGAACAGAATCTCAACACATCTTAGATTCATAGGTTCATTAGGAGGTTACTAGGCTATTGGCCCTAAGGCCTTTATAAGCCTAGTCATGTTATACCCTTGTTCCCTTATTGACGAGGTTTTGTATGGTCTGTATTTGCAGCGCAAGTCTATGATCAGCATTAACTGCCCTTATCCAAGTGAGATATAGGTGACACCCCCCAGGGTAAATTTATGGTCTTCCATCCAGTTGTCTAAGTTTTATTTAAATAGGGTCCTTGAGGAGCTCTGTTTTACATGAATTGGGAGTTTGTTCCAGAGGAGTGGCAATCTCTGGGAGACATATCTGTCTCTTCAACATGTCCTATTAATGTCGCAGGCTAGGTTACAATCCCTAGAATGAGTGACTCTTGTCCCATTTAACTTGCGGATGTGCAGCATTTCCATTAGGGCAGGGTCTGAGATTGCTCTTTAGGCCAGGCAGGAGCCACCATTCAGCAGCCTATAAGATACAGAGTACAGTGCAAGGTACCAGGTAATATATAATTACACCCAAATTAATTATAAAGCAGGTATGCCTCATCATTTTAATAACCTGCTAATCTATCAATAAACCCGTACAATGTAAGTGAAGATACGAGTGAGATATGTAGTCCTGTGGGGGGAAAAAAATCATAGTCTCTGAGAAATGGAAATAACTTAGAAATAAGCAAAGCAGTTAAGCTTGAAACATGCTGTTAATCTGTCACTATAGTAAATGTTTGAACCACCTGGTTTGGATCATGAAGCGAATCCCTATAACTAAGCCTTCAGGGCCAACTAAATATATTTGTAGAACATGGTGGCCCAGTGGCACAAAACTTAGTGTTAGTGCCTCACACAGCTTGGTTCTTCAGGTTCGTCCTTGGGTGGGCATTTGCATATCCTCCCTACATGTTTGTGGACTTTCACAGGGTGCACCAGATTTCTTTCACAACCCCAAAGGTGTGCTATATGTGATGAGGATAGGGAGTCTGATTCCTTAACATTTCCACGAGTGTGTGTACATGTATATCCTATGCTCCACTTGTTTAGCTAAGGATGAGTTTCCATGTCTTTTGCTGAAGTGAGGCTTCAAATTCCTTGTGATCCTACATTGGATTCATAGGTAAATGCAAAGCAATTAATCTGCAGACTATTACAAGCCAAGGTCAGAATCAAACCCTGTACCTTGAGTTTACGAGGTGAAGACCTTAACTACTATGCCAACCCTAACCATGGAGTAGAAATTGAATGAATGCAATCACACTATGTAAATACAGTACAAATGCAAACAATAAGTTTGAAGCCTTCTTAAGTGTTTTAAATTCCGTTGTCTTTTCGCTTACTGGTCTGTGTGTATCTTCATACTTCAGGTTTTCAGGTCAGTCATGCCTGTGCTAAGAGCTTCTTTTGTGCCAGTTATTCTGTCCAGTGTGGGATGGAGGCTAAAATGGTTTGCATGGAATCAGCTCACTACTTCAGTCAACGAACTATAAATAAACAGACAAATAGACAAATAAGCACGTAAGTAAACAAATAAATAAATAACTAGGCCTGTTGGATTTATCCACTGAGCTGACAAACAAATGAGGGCAGCAAGCAAACAACTGGCTTGTGCCTCCTGAGTTAAGAAGAGATATCTTGTATAAAGTGATTTGTGCAAGTCTGTCACTATAAGGGTAGTCTGGAAGAGTGTAGGTCTTCTGGTATTAACATATCAACAGCACGGCCACTGACTTGTGAGAAGCTTTCAGTGTGATGACTCTAATGGCTTATTATCTTCTACTGGCCTCTCGGGGGGCAGAGAGGAAGTTCCATGCAGATTCTGAGGGTAGAGAAGGCGTGAATAGAATTAACTAAAGAAGGTGTGAATCTGCCTGTCTGAGGTCGAGCACCACAAAACACCCCTACTGTTTGCCTTAAACAGGCATGTATGGGAGACTAGAGAGTTTGCTGAAGCCTTTCATAGAATCATTTGCCAGCAGTCAGTTCTATTTGTTTATGTTAACAGCCTCTCACTGCATCTCCACTCTGACTCTCTGTCTCTCTCTCTCTCTCTCTCTCTCTCTTGTTTTTTTGACTGAAAAGCCTATTGTTCTACATCAAGGCCGAAAAACAGATGCACAAAATGTTTCTTGTGCTCTACAAATAAGGGAGATGGTTCTAATAGGGGGAATCAGTTGTAGTGGGCTAAGTAGGAATCTTTAATTTAAACATATACAGACATTTTCCTTTCTCTTTGGTTCTGAGCCAAGGGATAGCACATTGATTAACTCTGGAATTGTAAAATGTTTACTTCGAGATTAAATTAATTTTTTTATTTGGTAAATGTGTGAGTCGACTAGTCCACTGCAAGCACTTTTCAGCCATGACCAGGTCACAAGCACAAAGAGGATTATAGCAAATATTTGTATGCAATTCGATAGGTTCATAGATTAGTACTAAGCTAATTGCCCTTGCTAGTCATTTTAAGCCTAGCCAATTATCCCTTGCAAGACTCAAACACTGCACCTTGTGTTTGTAAGGCAAGCACCTTAATCATTAGGTATGGAAACTGGACCATGATTTCATCCTTTCAGTGACAGGCTTCTTATCAACATCCATGCAAAATGAATAGCATAATATCATCCACACATTTAAATGCGGAAGTGTGGCAGGTTAGCACTGAGGTTCAAGACTATGAGGTTTATCCTGTAGTCATAGTTTTGATTCCCACAATCTCCCCTTGCATGTCGGGTAACTGAACAAGTCATTTAACCTCCCAGTGCTGCACTGACATAGCAGATTTATCTGGCTAAAAAAAAAAAAAAAAAAAAAAAAACACCCACACAATGCAAACTATAGTACCAGAGTTTGGGAAAGAAAACCCTAAAAGAGCAGCACTGTAGAACAGACACTGCAATGTTCAAGGCATAACACAGGAGTAATGCAGGAATGTAAATCAAGTTACAGCAGTAAGGACAGTAATATAAACATTTTTACAAACAAGTGCTAAATTTTAAATTCAAATTTATTTTAAATTTGAGGGCACATGCCCAGGTTGTAGCAAGGATACATGCTGAAAAGACAATTTATTTTATTTATTTTATTTTACATTTGTTAACCGGGCTAGTCTGGCTGGATACATGTCCATTTTCAGCAGAGGCCCGAGGAGAAAAGCTCCACTATATACTAGTAACTTACAATAAACAAAAAGCACAGGAATATACAAACATATAAGCAAATAAAGAAATATTCTCATGTAGTATAGTAACAATACAGAAGCACTTTAACAAAAACTACAAAATAGTGAGGAATCATTATCCCATAATATTTGCAAGAGTAGGATTGCTAAAAAATGAAAAAGAGAGAAAATAGTAACACGTAAAGAGTCTATAAATATTTACACTATTAACAAATTAGGATAAACATTTTGTGCCGGGGCACTAGTTTTAAGATAGAGATTTGCACAGTAGGGATCAGCATCTAGGTTTAAATAAAAGGAGAGATGACAGGTTGCAGTAATATATCAAGTATAAGGAGAAAAGATAGTATAGGAAAATTAATAAGCAGGTGGGACACTAGGTGCACTACACTGGAGGGGTAGAAGTAGTGATAGTGACAAGTAGAAGTGAATGGAGAGGACAATTGTGCATTAAAATTTCTCTTTACAAGCCTTGTCTGCTATTTATTTCATTCTGCAATATTAAGGTTGCTGAGGATGTGGCAAATTGGAGGATGATGAAATTACATTTTGTATTTTGAGTTTACTAACAAGCTTGTAGGTTAGAAGCAAATTCTCCCATGGTTGATTGATTTGTGATTGTGGCAGGTAAGAATGTTTCACAGTTTAGATCCATTGAATAAGAGAATCCGTGTAAAAGGTTCATAGGTTAATTCTAGGCTGTTGATCCAGAGGACCATTAGTAGCCTGGCTGCAATACCACAAATCATGGGTACCCACTGACATGACTAATTTACACCTAGTTTTGACCCCTTAAAATGGAGGCTCGAGGGGCCAGATCTGGGGTGTATTTATGATTGCCAATCCATTCATCCGGGTTACATTTAAAGAGGGTCAGGGAGCTAATTTGATTTGTATCCAAATGTAGTTTATTCCATAAAAGAGGGATTCTCTGATATATATATATATATATATATATATATATATATATATATATATATATATATGTATATGTATTTTTTTTTTGTGTCTTTCGGCTTTTTCCGGTTAGGGGTCGCCACAGCGGAACTCCAGTCCACTAATGATTGGTAGTTGATTTTTATGTGCCGAGTTACCAGCCCTAATGCACAACCTTCAACGAAGGTACGCCCATTCATGCATGTCTCCACGCAGAAGACTCTCTAGCTGTGAATCGAACCATAATCACCAGCTCACCAGCAGGTCCTCTTTATGTTTTGGTGGAAGTTAAGATCTATGGAGTGAGTGCTTAGGGTATTATTAATTTTGTGGTTGTGCAGAAAGCCACACAGTACTAGATCCTATGAGGCTCTGTGGCCAGGCAGAGGACCTCTCAAGAGTATTTAGAAAACCAAAAACAGAGAGAGAGAGTGTGGGTAGATCAGGGAGCACATGCCTTTGATTATCTTTCTGAGAAAATGCTGCAGTCTCTTAAGTTGGGTCACATGCTTAGACAAGTACATACTAAATAGGTCATTATACAGCATTATGGACTTGATGAGGGAGAAGTAGAGAGGGATGATATCTACCTTTATATATATATATGAAAACAAAATTGCTACTGATTCTAAAGACAACCACAAAGCATTCTATAGCTATGTCAAAAATCTCAATGGCAACACTCAGATCTGCTCTGAGTTACAGCACAATGACACTAAATATACAGAACCAACTGATATTGCCAACATCCTGGCAGATAGGTTCAGTGCTAACTTTACCCCCCTCTCACCCCCTAAAGGGCCCATCTTTATACCGGAAGAATGCAAAGTTCCTGTAATCACGGCTGCACAGGTAAAAACCTCACTCTCCAAAGCCAAGAACACAGCATCCATGGGACCTGACAACATCCCAGGCTGCCTTCTACATGAACTACAGAATGAACTGAAACCCCACCTAAGTACCATGTTCAATCATAGCCTCACCTCAGGCTTTGTGCCCATTGAATGGCACACCAGGACAGTTAACCCACTCCACAAAGGGGGGGGGGCACAACAGACGCCGGGAACTATCGCCCCATTAGCCTGACGAGCCTCATCTGCAAAGCCATGGAACGTATCATCATGGAACTCATAAACAAAGACATTGGAGATCTCCAAACTCTGGACCCCACACAGTTTAGGTTTGTAAAAGGCCGATCATGTCTTCTAAACCTGATAGACTTCTTTGAAGTAGTCACCAAAGCCATAGATGAGGGTAAGGTGGTTCACACAGCCTATCTAGATCTCGCCAAGGCATTCAACACCATCCCCCACTCTGGAATTATAGATAAACTCACTAAACTAGGTATAAATCCCTATGTCACAAGATGGGTTGCCAACTGGCTTACTGACAGAACCCACACTGTGAAAGTAGCAGACTCCAAATCAGACTTCAGACCAGTGACAAGTGGAGTACCACAGGGTTCAGTCCTGGGTCCTCTCCTGTTTGGTATCTACTTCTCTGAAGTACAGGCTAACACAGAAGGTCTTTGGTTAACTAAATTCGCAGATGACTGCAAACTAGGAGCCATAATCGAAACTCCTAACGATGTGGACATTCTACAAAAGGGCCTCACTGAGACAGATGCCTGGTGTCAAAGACATGGTCTCAAACTCAATGCCAAAAAGTGCATTGTCATCCCCTTTGGTAAAAACTCTGTACCCATGAACTACCACATAGGCGGTAGTCTACTTAACACCAAAAGTGTGATAAGAGACCTTGGAACACAGGTGGACAGTAGTCTCTCCTTTGATAATCACATTGCCACAGTGGTCAGGAAATCCTTCTACATGGCACACCTCATCACAAAAGGTTTCTCATCCAGAAAAAAAGAGGTAATTGTTCCCCTCTACTCATCACTCATTAGACCCATTATAGAGTACAACGCCCCTTTTAGTATGTACCTCACAAGACATCTACAACAACTGGAAAGGCCACAAAAATACCTCACAAAGAGGATTACTCACCTCAAACAGATGCCTTACGCAGACCGTCTCAAAAAACTCCAGCTTTACTCCGTCACATATCGCCTACTCAGAGGCGATCTCTGCCTAACATACAAAGCTATGTCAAACCCAGAGATGTTGAACATGCTCCACTTAAAGAAATCCCAATCCCTCTGAGCTACATGCTCTAGGAACCTAAACCTTGTCACCACAATAAACAGAACATGCTGGAGGGATAGATTCCTGTCCCAGACACTTCCCATACTCTGGAACAGACTACCTATCCATGTCAAACAGAGCTCCTCTCTTCAAGAAAAATCTTAATGATTGGATGGGAAATAGGAAATTCACCCCGGGGATCACTTCTGTGGTTCTGCTTGACAGGGGCACAGGAAAATAATTTTCTTGGGTGGCGAAAACCAGGGTACCTTTTTGGCTAGGCTTGTATAGGCCCTAGGGCCAATAGCCTAGTACCTACCTATGAACCTATGAACCTTAGATCTGTAAGAAATTCCAATAATGATTAGTCTGGCTAGGTCAAAGGATTTCCTAACAAATACTTGTCCGAAAGGAATCCTGCACTATGGAATAGCCCTATCCCTGTATTCTGTCTCCTACAGGCTGTTGAGGGGAGATCTGTGCCTGGCATACAAGGTATTATCAGACCCCACTCTGATGGGTTTCCTGCATATCCGCAAAGCAAACAGCATTACAGTTACCCATTCTGAAGACTTAAACATTTCTTGTGATATAAATAAGACCTGCTGGACAGACAAGTATGTGTCCCAGAGAGTACCCCATCTTTGGAACAGGATCCCCATCCGTGTGAATCAGAGTTCCTCCCTAACCCAATTCAAGAGTAACTTGGACAATTGGATGGAGAGCAGGAAATTCATCTCTGGTTTGGCACCTATGACTCTAATGGACACAGGCCGCCAGTAAATGGTCCATATACCAGGCCCCTGCTTGTAAATGTTTCATCTCCCAAGCCCCTGCTTACACTTAGAGTACCAGAACTTGTCAGAGATTTGGGATGCATGGCTAGGCTTAAAAAGGATCTTGTGGTCATTAGCCCAGTAAATACATATGAACCTATGTGGACAAGAGCACAGAGAGTTCAGGATAAGCTAAGTATGAATTGAAAATTATGCAAGTTTTGCTCCTTTCTTAAGTGTTGAGGAAGTGAATTCCAAATTGCTGTTGATATTTTTGAGAAGTCCTTTATACTATAGCTATTCTAAAGGATGGTCTTGACAGGTAAAGAACAACTTGGACTGAGGATCTAATGAGTTATGGCTGACTTTTGATTCTGAGTTTATTAGCTAGTGAAGGGATGCACTTTATATTTAGTAGCTTGAAAGTTAATGAGGCAATAAGCATTGCCATAGTGGTTACAGAGTGCAAGTTATGTTCATTGTGAGGAGACAGGCAGATGATATGGCAAATTTTATTGACAGTAGTAAGGGGCAAGGCCGTATGTAGAGCAATAATGTATAGGCCGTATTTGTGCTGACGGACAGCAATAGGAGAGGGTGGGAGTATTGAATTGGGGGGTGATTAGGAGAGAATGATTGTAGGTATGGTGCTGAGTGAAGATGTCACTGTATTGTGACATTTATTTATTATTTATTGGCATTTGTTTACTGGGAAAGTCCACTGGGCCAGAAAAAAAACATTTTCAGTGGAGGTCCAGTGAGAAAAGCTTCACAAGGCAGTTAGTATATACAAGCAGTAATTATACAGAAACATAAGATACATGTAAACATACAATATGTACAGACTAATACCATTTAGAGATACATAGTAACTTAAGTAATCATACAATATGTACAGACTAATACCATTTAGAGATACATAGTAACTTAAGTAATCATACAATATGTACAGACTAATACCATTTAGAGATACATAGTAACTTAAGTAATCATACAATATGTACAGACTAATACCATTTAGAGATACATAGTAACTTAAGTAATCATACTACTATACATTTAGAGAAAGTATAATGGTAAAAGAAGTCCTATAGATATGTTTTTCAAGGTTGTCTAAGAGTATCAGCCAGAACAATAGTGCCAGGCAATATGTGTAATTGA
The DNA here is from genome assembly GCF_019279795.1 of Protopterus annectens. NCBI lineage: Eukaryota > Metazoa > Chordata > Ceratodontiformes > Protopteridae > Protopterus > Protopterus annectens. Next base: position 25,344,354 of record NC_056741.1, read on the forward strand.
ATTATTACCTGATAGTAAGGCATAGTTAGATAACTTATACATGTTTCAAGTAGTGGTAAAGGAAGATTTGAAGAAGTGAAGATGTGAATAAGGATGAATATGACTTAAGGTGTGGGGAATCAGGGTACAGAGGGATGAGAATTGAGGCATCTGCATTACCATAGGGTGGAGATGTGTTGCCGTAGAGATGTTTTGAAGGAGGAGATAGTACTGGAGGTTCTGATAGCTACTGGGAGAGCATTCCATAGCTTGGCAATAGAGAGCTGGGAGTTTTGGTTTGTTTCCTTGTAGAAGAAGTTGATTTTTGGATCTGAGTGGCCTGTTTGGGCGGCAGTGAGTCAAAATGTTCCCTGTCACTATAACGTACAGTAGAGAGTTGATTATTCAAACTAATTGGGACCTAGGGTAGTTCGGATAATCAAACTGTTTGGATAATCAAACATATTATTGAACCAGATGAAAAATTTCTAAAATGTTGTTTTTTCTGCACACAGGGAATACACTTTTCAACTACTCAGCCATTCTAGTGGACAATAAAGAATATTTTTCACACATGAGCGGGCTACAAGCTCAAAATACATGCACAAGTGATATGTATAATGTTTACATATTCAGACTTTGTGATTTTTCATACCTGAAAACTTTGGAAGGCTGCATTCAGATAACTGACGTTTCAGACAATCGACTTTTGGATAATTGACTCTCTACTGTAGTTATTTATTACCTGGGCCAGCTGGCAAGGCACTTCATGCGGAGTATTAAGACACTGGGCTGTTAATGAGCGGTTTTCTGTAGCCAAGGGAACAGGATCTGATTCTTTCCATTTCCCTGATATGTTAACGGAGTAAGTCACTTAACCAGGCAGTGCTCCTGGTTTGCCCCTGAAAATGAACGCTTGTGTCCTTTGGGCTTACCCAGTTAATAAATGTATAAAATAAAGATATATATATATATGTAGGTCTGATGATACACTTATTGCTGTTAATCTCCCAAATTTTACTTCTCCTGACTTGTGTGCTCTTCTGTACTGCATTATTGCATTACATCTTTCTGTCTCATACAATGTTCTATCCATGTCTACTTATCCTCTTCACCACACGACTTATGTATCCTTTCTGTTTAGTTTCTTCTGTGATCCTTTTTCTTGCCACCCTCATATCTAACCTTGTTATGATCCTTTAAATAACCATAAAACCTTCTCCATTCATTTTCATATGTTATAACAATGATTCTGTAATGCTAATTATTCAATATTATGCTTTTTTTATCTTGGTTATGGTTCATATTTTTATGTATCCACATGGGACTAAGCCCATTGATTCTGTTCTACTTACACCCAATTGACCTATTCATTCTATGGTCATGGGTGATGGGAATTTTTGGGTAGGTGAGACCCTATGGCCTATTTACTCCTGTCCAGGAATACCCCATGAGCTCATTTACTTGAGGCAAGAGTTAGCTAGTAGGGAGTGTGCCAGCCTTGCTGGTCCTGCAGGGCAGCTTGCTCTGCCCCCTCCATCTGTGGCTACTCTTGTGAGCTCCACTATAGCTTCCCTCTGGAGGTTTCCCTCACTTCCCAGTGTGACTTGTACACTGTAGCATGGACTTGATTAGCTTGAGCTCCATAGGGTGGTACTCCTGCTAGGTTTCAGCCATGTGGTGAGCCAGATCCACGTCTGTCCCACCAGGATGAGTCAGTGGGCAGTGGCTGCCTACCCCCATCCTTCCCTCTGAAAGCTCCTACAGGTGCCCAAGCTCCTATTCAAGCTCAGGTCACCTGCAACATAGTCAGAGCCCTTTATGGTTTGCATATTGATCTTTTTTTGTGTATCTTAATATACTCAGGTCCCCTCTGAAAATTGGCACAACCTCACAGGGCCAAACTGGTCAGTAAAATGGAAATAAATAAATAATACATAAATACATAAATACCTAAATATAGATGTATAAATATGTTTGGCATGCATTTCCTGGGGGTTCTGCTAAATGTTAACACCACCCCAGACTGCAGGACTGTTTAGTTGTAGCATAGAGGGGTGCTGTAGGTGGAAACAATAGACAAATTATCTGCATATCTGAAAAGGTCATCACTGCCACATTGTTTCCACAACTGATCCTTGAGGATGTTGAATAATAACAGGGTCTGTTAAGCTGTTGTCACAAGTGATTTATGGAAATGGTGAATGGTAGAGGACGCAGAACAATTTTGTGGAGTTACCAACAGTGGCATTTCATCTGTCTGTGCTAATATTGACAGTTTTGGAGGGCAAGGGACAGTTTTAGTGTTGTTTAGTTTCTCTATAACAGTATTGTCAGACTTGGGGAAAAAAGTGGACGCCTGCAGTTTTGTTTAGTTTCATTTTATTTATTTTTTTATTTTACATTTGTTGACCGGGCTAGTCTAACTGGATACATGTCCATTTTCAGTAGAGGCCCAGGGAGATAAGCTCCAAGATAGGACAATGGAATTAACACAATAACAACTAGGAAACATGAGACAAATCCTATTAACAGTAGATATTAGAGGTTATTACAGTAAAATTTACAGTGCAGAATACAGGCATAACATAGGATGCTAATACAATCAAGGTATTCTATAGATAGTATAATAGATTAAATAGAACGGAGTTGCTGTTAATGAGTAGATGGGGTAGGAAGAGAAAAGTATTTAGAGACATATGGACTAGTCAGGTTTTGAACAGGGGCATAACCAGTGAGTTTTGAGGAACACTTTCAATTTGTTTTTGAAACAGGATAGTGATGGAAGTGTGGAGAGTTCATTTGGGAGGAGATTCCAGGCTTTTCCAACAATATTAGAAAAAAGGGAGTCACCAGCCTTGTTGTTTGGATTAGTGGTATGTACTAGATGTTTCTGAGAAGACCTTAAGGATTCCAGGTTTTTATAGGGAGTGATTAGTGTGGAAAGAATAGGTGTTTTGGAAGGTTTGTAAAGAGTGTTGTGGGCTATGGAATTTAATCAGGTTTTGTAGTTCAAGCCATCCTAGCTGCTTTAAATTAATGCAGTGATGGGTTCTGAATGAAATCTGGAAATGTTATTGTAAGACATTTCCAATTTGCTAAGATTATTTTTAGATAGGTTAGTAAAAATAGGTGAGGCATAAAGAAGAGGAGAGATTAGATGAGTGTGTGCTATTGTGGTTCTAGCTGAAGGTAGGAGGAAGGAATTTATCCTATAGAGAGAGCCTAGCTTTTTGTTGACAGTTTTTATAGTATTGTTAATATGGGTATAGAAGTTCAGATTATTGTCAATGGTGACACCTAATAGTTTGGTGGTTGGTTCAGGGGATATAATAGTTTTATTGGTAGAGTTAACTGAGAAATCCAATGGGGGGGGACTTCTTAGTGGGAGAGAAAAGGAGGAGTTTAGTCTTTTTAGGGTTTAGGAGAAGGCATCTATGTGTGAACCATTGCTCAACTGTGTTAAATACTTGTTGGGTAAGAGAGAGAAGTTCAGAAGAGGAGGGGGCTGAGCATATCAGTGTGGAGTCATCTGTATATTGTATGCATGTGGCTTGGGGGATGGCAAGGTGAAGGTCATTGATGAAAATGGAAAAAAGTAGAGGTCCAAGGATGGACCCTTGAGGGACACCCAGGTTGACGGGCAGGTGAGTAGAGAGAGACTTGTTCCAAAGTACGGCCTGTTGTCTTTTATCGAGGTAGGACTGGAACCACTTTATGGAGGATGAATCTAGTGACAGGAATTTCAGTATTTTGATGAGAATTTGGTGATTTACCATGTCAAAAGCTTTAGACAGGTCAATAAATAGGGCTGAAGAGAGTTTGTTTAGATTATGTTTTTTGTTGATACAATCTGTGAAGGAAAGAAGGGCAGTACTAGTGCTACGTGAAGGCCTAAAACCTCGCTGACAGTTGGCTAGTAAATTATTGTGTGTTAGATGGTGAAGTAGTTGTCTGTGAACGCATTTTTCCATGATCTTTGCCAGAGGTGAGAGGAGGGCAATGGGGTGGTAATTGGAGAGTTCAATGGATTGTCCTCCTTTGTGGAGGGGGATAATATGGGAAATTTTCCATAAACTGGGGATATAACTTTCAGTAATAGTTCTATTGATCAGAATAGAAATGGGATAAGCAATAGCTTTGGTGGATTGTTGTAGGAATTCAGCAGGTAGTTGGTCAGCTGAGGGTGAGCATGGTTTCAGTTTCTGTAGAAGGGATAGAATATATGATGTTGGGACGGGTTGAAAATGAAAATAGGGGGTGAGGATGATTCATCGGAAGGTAGAGTGAAGTTGTTAGGTGATAGGTGACTAGCTAGTGTTTGTATAGCATCAGTAAAAAGGCTATTAAAAGCATTAGCTATATGTATTGGTTGTTTGTGTTCAGTGTTTTGAGGGTTTGGAGTAGTGGATTGCCCTGGATGGAGCAGTTGGTTGATACTAGACTAGAATTTTTGCGGCTTGTTTTGACTAGCTTGTTGGGATTGCAGGTAGTAGTTTTTTTGTCAGATTGTATAGCTTTCTTAGTTTCATTTCTTAGTTGTCTAAATATTTGTTGGTCTATAGGGTTTTTTGTTTTCCTCCATTTTGCCCAATGTTTGTTTCTTAAATTTATTTTATGTTTGGTTTCTTTAGAGAGCCATGGAGCATGTTTGGTTTTAGTTCTAATTAGTCTGGTTGGGACATGGTGGTTGAGGATGGCAAGGAAGTTGGAGTTAAATTAACTAACGGCTTCATCTAAAGGAAGGTTTTGTAAGGGTGACCAGTCGCATGCTCTTAGTTCCAACTGGAACAGTTCAGGGTTAAAGTACTTTTTAGACCTGATGTTTTTTGCAGATGTTGAGGAAGGAAAGTTGGTTTTATGTCTGATGATATAGGTAAGAGAGTAGTCACTTAAATCATCAGGGAGGGTTCCTGAGTCATAAATGTGAGGATGATGGTTAATGAGAATCCAGTCTAATAAGCTAGATTTCTTGTTAGATTTATTTATCCTGGTAGGGGAGGTAATGGTTTGGGAATACCCATATAGGTTTATATGGTTTGTGGGGAGGCTGCTGCAGAAGCAGGTCCAGTCAATATTTGTGTCGCCTAGGATAATGGTTTCTTGAGGCAGGTTTTGGGAAAGCCAGCAAAGTATATTTTCCAAGGTCGCTGTGTTATTACCAGGAGGTAGATATATACAGATAATATAGATGGATTTGGAATTGTTAAGAAGAAGTTTGGAGATAAGAATTTCTGCATTGGAGTCTATAGGTGGTTTACAGTTATGAGTGGTTAATTGTAAGCTAGATTTATATAGGATAGCAACCCCTCCACCTTTCTTGGATGTTCGGTCTAGTCTCAGGATATTATATCCAGGTGGGATGATTTCATTATCTTTGGTTTCAGGTTTTAACCAAGTTTCTGTTAAGCAGAGAATATCAAAGGAATAGATTTCAGTTAGAGCTTGGAGTTGAGTTAATTTATTGTTTATACTTTGTATATTAAGATGAGCAATTAAAAGGGAGTTAGCTGGTTTGGATAGGGCTTGGGTAGGTAATTCTTTGAGGTTGTGCCAAGTCATTGTGCCAAGTTTGCTGATCTTAAAATGAAAAGGATACTGTCTCCTGATTTACATACGTATGTCTGTACTTTCAGCTTTGCTGCATTTCTTCTCTACACCCTTAGACGCTCCCCCCAACCTATTCCCCATGTTATGGATCACTGCTTATTTATTTATTTATTTGCTTTTTTTGACCAGGAAAGTCCACTGGGCTGAAATTAGCCTATTTTCAGTGGAGGCCCATGGGGAAAAGCTCCTTAACATTATACAAGAAAAATATAACTTTGTTTAACAAGAGCTACCAAAATGTAGATTGAATTACAAAAAGAGTATTAGTCAGGACAATCAGTTTGGATATTATACTCGATATGGTTAGAAGTTATTGAAATCAGCTTTGATTTGTGGCAAAGGCACCCAATGTATAAGAATTTAACATAAGAGAACATCTGTTGACAGAGGCCCAGGTTACTAATCTAATGGAGAGGCGAAAGCCATCACTCTGTGGCTAGGCTTATAAATGGCCATGGGCAGATAGCCTAGTACTTACCTATGAACCTATGAACCTATAAGCCATAATTATTTAGTACACTTTAAGTGGATAGTCTGAGCAGAATAGCTTGTGTAGTATACACAAGACAAGCATGGGTAACTACATTATTGTCCATATTTCTTGTGAGGCAAATAGAGTAAAGGAAGATTTTTAAGGGTGACACTCAAGAAGGGAGAGAGTAATGAGTATACATTAAAAAGGGGTACAATAGGAATATCACCTTGTCGAGGAGTTGTTGGAGATGGTACGTGGGCAGAGCCATTGAGAGGAGAGATATTGGTGTAAGGTGTTTTTGAATAGGGGGCACTATTAATGGTCCTGAGAGAAAGTGAAAGTGTGTTCCAGAGTTTGGCTACAGTGAAGGAGTAGAGATTCTGACTTGCAGGGAGTTTTGGCCTACGTGCATGGATAAGTGATTGGTTTTCAGATCTGAGATGCTGTTTGGTTGATAGAGAGTTAGAAGGGAGGTGAGGGCTGGGCATTTGTGTGGTTCGTATATGATTTTGTGTGCAGTGGATAGTTGTATGTGTGAGATATTGTGGGAATTCAAGCCAGTTTAGGGATTGTAAGGAGTATCAGTGATGGGAAGAATATTTAGCATTTGTCACAAACTTAGCAATTTTGTTATAGCAGGATTCCATCTTGGTTTTTAAGCAGGTCTGAATGTTTGTAAGAATAGGGGCACCAAAGAGGAGTGAGGGTAGGAGAAAAATCCAGGCAAGTGTTTTCCTAGTGGAGTAATTTAAGAAGTGTTTATGTCTATAAAGGGTCCCAAGTTTTTGGTGTGCTCTTTTGATGTTGTTGTGGATGTGTTGGTCAAATATTAAGTTATCGTATACAGTAATGCCAAGTAATTTGGTAATGGGGACTACCTCTATGGTGGTTTTGTTAGATGAGTAGATGCTTAACATTATAATGTTAGAATATTGCCATTCTGCTGGGACAAAGGCAGGCTGCTCATTATGGAATGGGTGTGGTTAAAGCAAGCAGCACATGTGTGGTGTCTCTAGACCAGCTTCAGAGATTGGTCTGACCCTGGAGACAGGCAGGTCATTTGCCTGCAAAGCTACCAGTCAGGGTCTGTCGACCTGGTGTACTGGAAAAAAAAGGAAAGCTACCTATGTCTGCAGTGCCTCAAGTTTCAGTTAGGAGATGTGTCTAGTTTGTCAGGGTACATCTGAGTGAGTGATGACACCCCTTAGGTGATACTTTATGGATTATTCAGCACTCTGCAATTGTGTTTCATATGATAGTTAGGATATAGGACTCATGCCTTTGGAAATAATTTTGAATTACTTATGTCTGGCATATCCTCTGTTTACAAGCACTGTAACAGAGTTGTGCATACAGCCAAACACCTGGGTATTTGGCTTGATTTAACTGCACCCTTTTCCCATCTGTTACTGCACTGTGTAAGAAACTTAATACATGACATAAATCACACTAGCACTATGAGTTTTTAACATCTTTCCAGTGGGGTTCTCATCCCACTGATGCAGTATATCCAGCATTCAGCTGTTGTCCCACCTTCTTCCACAAAGCTATACTGCAAACTGTAGGACCTTCTCAATGGCCTCTGCCAGCCCATGCTGCCGTGCCAGTGGCCTTCCCATTCTTAACAAGAAAGAACACTCACTCATCACTCATATTTGTTTCTACCCTCAGATCACTGCCTCTTTCTTACTTACAAACTCTGTTGTTTCTTCTGTATTGTAACAACTGCTTCATTACTTCTTCTCAGCAAAGTCTCTTTTTGTCTCTGAAAACCTGAACTCAGTATACGGCTCCAGAACCCTGGATTGACTACACTGCAATTAAAGTACTTTTAGAAGCTAAAAGGCTAGATTCTTGTCTTTTAGGTTACTATGTGGCTTAAAGTTAGATTGTGTGTAATTTTGTTAAACTTGTCTAGTCTGACATTTTTTTGCTACTGTAAATATATTGTCAGCTGTACGTTTGTCATTGATCCATTCATTCTTTGATACATCTTCTCTCACACTCACGGTCACTGAGGAGCCAGAAAATATTCCAGCACTGCGGTGGTGGTGCTGCGGTAGCATTGTCGCCTCACAGTTAGACGTTGCCCGTTCGATTCTCAGCTAGAGCGTCTTCTATGTGGCGACATGAGTGAATGGGCGTTCCTTTGTTGAAGGTTGTGCGTTAGGCCCAGCAAGCCAGCACGTAAAACTCTACTGCCAATCACTAGCGGACCGGAGTTCCGCTGTGGCGACCCCTAACCGGGAAAACCCGAAAGACACAAACAAACTCACTGGGTGCAAAACAGAGAAACTAATCCTGGATTTGATGCCAGTCTCTCACATGTAACATATTTTCATTATGTAAGACCTTGCTTTGTTCTTTTTCTGCTACTTTGTGAATATATATCATTGTATACTTGTATCCATTTACACTACTGGTACTTTATTAAGCTTCAGCAGTTAAAAATGTAAGGCTCAGCAGAGTGTCCTGAGTGACAATGCAAATGACAGCTTTAAACCACAGTTGACCAAGCCACCTTTCATATTGGCAAGCCATGCTCTTCAGTTTCGTATTTACTAGCTCTGCTTTCCTCACAAGAGGTGTTTTTATCTTAAATATGTCCTCCTTGGTGTAGTCCATTAAGTAACTCAAATGTGATGCTTGTAAAAGTCATACTGTATGCATAGTTTGCTTTCTCTCTGTCATGTTCTCTCTGCTCTTATCTTTCATTCTAGTCTGTATTTCCATTATATCACTCCAGTCTAGTCTGTATTTCCATTATATCACTCCAGTCTAGTCTGTATTTCCATTATATCACCCCAGTGTCCATTTTGTTTCTCCCCCTTTCCACACTGCTATTGAAATGACATTCAATGCCTTGGGCATTATATCTGCTGTCATCTTTCATTCTAGTCTGTATTTCCATTATATCACCCCAGTGCCCATTTTGTTTCTCCCCCTTTCCACACTGCTATTGAAATGACATTCAATGCCTTGGGCACTATATCTGATGTATTGCATCTTATGGTAAGTCATACCCACTGCACAGTGTACCACATAGCACATGCCTTTTATGGTATGCTACATCATGTTTCTGTAAAAATCACCTTTTAGCATTTTGAGTGGTATAATTGCTTTGCAATAGATATCTGTAACATATACTGCTTGTTAATTTCTTCCATCTAAATGAGCTCTGTTAATCTTCTAACGTGCTTTGCTTGCACTGATGCCACCTTTATTACTTTGTTGCAGCTGTACAGAAAAGAAAATATGCAAAATTTCAATGTATTTATATTGTGCTCTTAGAAACTATTTGGGATTGTGAACTGTGTTATTATTTTTAGCATTCCCTGTATACATAGATACTCATGTAGCCTCCAGTCTCTTACACAGTAGTGTTACATGTCTGCATGGTTGTGTTTCTCCTGTAGCTGTGATCGGTCTCACATGTCTGTATGGTTGTGTTTCTCCTGTATCTGTGATCGGTGTCACATGTCTGCATGGTTGTGTTTCTCCTGTATCTGTGACCTGTGTCACATGTCTGCATGACTGTGTTTCTCCTGTATCTGTGATTGGTGTCACATGTCTGCATGGTTGTGTTTCTACTGTATCTGTGATCGGTGCCACATGTCTGCATGGTTGTGTTCCTCCTGTATCTGTGATCAATGTCACATGTCTGCATGGTTGTGTTTCTCCTGTATCTGTGATTGGTGTCACATGTCTGCATGGTTGTGTTTCTCCTGTATCTGTGATCGGTGTCACATGTCTGCATGGTTGTGTTTCTCCTGTATCTGTGATCAGTGACACATGTCTGCATGGTTGTGTTTCTCCTGTATTTGTGATCGGTGTCACATGTCTGCATGGTTGTGTTTCTCCTGTATCTGTGATCAGTTTCACATGTTTCCATGGCTGTGTTTCTCCTGTATCTGTCATCCGTGTCACATGTCTGCATGGTTGTGTTTCTCCTGTATCTGTGATCGATGTCACATGTCTGCATGGTTGTGTTTCTCCTGTATTTGTGATCGGTGTTACATGTCTGCATGGTTGTGTTTCTCCTGTATCTGTGATCGGTTTCACATGTCTGCATGGTTGTGTTTCTCCTGTATTTGTGATTGGTGTCACATGTCTGCATGGTTGTGTTTCTCCTGTATCTGTGATCGGTGTCACATGTCTGCATGGTTGTGTTCCTCCTGTATCTGTGATCAGTGTCACATGTCTGCATGGTTGTGTTTCTCCTGTATCTGTGATCAGTGTCACATGTCTGCATGGTTGTGTTTCTCCTGTATTTGTGATCGGTGTCACATGTCTGCATGGTTGTGTTTCTCCTGTATCTGTGATCGGTGTCACATGTCTGCATGGTTGTGTTTCTCCTGTATTTGTGATCGGTTTCACATGTCTGTATGGTTGTGTTTCTTCTGTATCTGTGATCAGTGTCACATGTCTGCATGGTTGTGTTTCTCCTGTATCTGTGATCGATGTCACATGTCTGCATGGTTGTGTTCCTCCTGTATCTGTGATCAGTGTCACATGTGTGCATGGTTGTGTTTCTCCTGTATCTGTGATTGGTGTCACATGTCTGCATGGTTGTGTTTCTCCTGTATCTGTGATCGATGTCACATGTCTGCATGGTTGTGTTTCTCCTGTATCTGTGTAGATGTCTACAGTATTTGGATGGAGACAGAGATTGGTGTCAGGAATTCATACTTCCACTTTCTACGCACTTACATGTAGTATACTGCTGAGTTTGATCATAGGTCTGCTTTTTGTTTGTAGTGTATATACTTCCTTTGGAAGACATTATTCAAGGGAAAGATTTACGTTATTATTGTTGTGTTGGCAACGTGCATATCTACCTCTTTCTGCAGGAGTATATGTCAGCCATTGACATGTTATATTTGAGAATTTTCAAATTAAGCCACATCTGGATGGGTGAAAGTCAGTTGCTACTCAATACAACCAGTTTGGTGGTCACAGTTATTTATGATAATTTATGTGATTCACCTGCACCAGTTTTGACCCCTTAAGAATTCATGTGAAAGTGCATAATATGAGGATGATATGTGATAATAGCCTGATTCAGAAGGACCAGCTTTAGCCATTGCTAAATCTTCCTGTTTCCATCTTACATGCATCACTGCCATTAAACCTCTTACTTGACGAGCAGATTTTCCTGTTTACACATAAGTACTAGGCTAGCTGCCCTTGCAAGCTATTTTAAGTCTAGCAAATTTCCATTCAAAGTTGAGAAACAAACCCTGTACCTTGTGTGAAGTAAACACCTTAACCATTATGCCAACCCCCAATCTCCTGCTAAGCCCTCTGGAATATATATATATATATATATATATATATATATATATATATATATATATATATATATATATTTATATATATATATGAGAGAGAGAGCGAGAGAGAGAGAGAGAGAGAGAGAGAGAGCTCTACTTTACAAGACTGAATTACCATTTCACTGACTTTCATAATACTGAAAATGCCGACATTCCAAAATTCTGACATGTTAGATAGCCAACTTTTATTTAAATGAGCTTTTACAAGACCAACTTCATTGTTATTGCATAGAATGAGAAAAGTGTAAAAACATACAGTATAACTACTCTGCTGTTTCTTTAAATTCTCCTATTAGTTAATGAACACAAGTAAAAATATTGCGGACATGTTGCAGGAAATGCAGTTACTACACTAACCATTAAAACTATATCAACAGAATACTACCCTTTTAAACACCTAAACATTGTACCTAACCTCACCTACATACACCCTGCCCACCAACCAATACCCACAAAGCCAAACAAATCCCTCTAAATATTCATGATGGTAGGTATAGCACAGACATGAATATTCATTACAGACACTTAAATTTAATGAAAAAATTATTAATTTTTTTACTTTTATGTTTTTGCAGGGGGCTGTACCCCCTGCACTCCCCCCATGGGGGCTGTCCCTCACCAAAGCCCTTGCAACTTAATATATACCAACCCTGGGACTGCACTACAGTGCAGACATGAGTGGATTTCCTCTTCTGCTCAGCTTGGAGAGTCGGCATTAAACGTTCAGTCTTCTGAACGTCGGTAAAGTGAAGTTTCAATCAAACGAAACTTTGAGGTTTTGGTCTCGGTATTCTGAATGTTGGTCTGCTGACATTTCAGTCATGTCAAGAATATATATATATATATATATATATATATATATATATATATATATATATATATATAGATATAGATATATATCAAGGTCTTAGATGTTTTGGGATTGAATAGTCATGAGTCGTTTAAGTGATATACGGTCATTCATAGCAAACACCTGTAATGGACTGTACTTAGTAATTCTAGGCTAGGAAATAGATCAGTAGAATAACTTTCTATGTGTACATATTTGAATATCGTGTCCAAAATGGTTTTATGTTCTGTTTGTATAGCCTGTGCTGCAAATGTCATCTTGTGTAACATATTTTTAGAATGTGAGTATCTACATATCCTTATATATTTTTGTAACTTATTTTAATTGGCATTTATTTGTTAGTTGAAGGTTGTGCGTTAGGCCCAGCAAGCCAGCATGTAAAACTCTACTGCCAATCATTAGCGGACCGGAGTTTCACTGTGGCAACCCCTAACCGGGAAAAGCCGAAAGAAACAAACAAGAAGTGTGAGTGTGCATGTGAGTGAGTGGTATAGATGCACTACTGCAGTATTTCAGGTAACCTGGTAGTTCAAACCTTTGCTCAAGATGATTGTCACTGTTAAAGTGACACCCTGACCCCATGTGGAAAAATGGGAAAAGGGGTAATGGATGGATGGATTTAAGTATGCAATTTAAGCTTTATAGCTGCATGAAATGTTGTGATACGTCCTGAGTATGAGTCTATTTAGGGTAGAAAACTGGTTAATGAATTCTTTCTTGGATAAACAGGACTTTTGGAAGTGAATACTTACTTTTATGGTATCTATATTCTAAATATGGAATTACATATATAATATGTATACTAAAATTATTACATTAGAAATATTTAAATGGACACATATATTCTTTGTTGGCTCATTTGTGTCTTTTTAATTTCATTTATGTATTTGAGGATTGAACATTCGGTTATGACTTTGTTAAACAAACTTTCGCCATTCAGAAATAAAAACAATATGACATTGTATACCCTAACTTACATGATAATTCCTTGACTACATATAAGCTTACAAGACGTGCGCCTATCTGTAAAAGGTAGTTGTACACTTCATTACTGTGTTTTTTCCCCAAAAGCCATTTTTTTAAAGAAAATGAAACTGAATGGTATCCAGCAAAATTATAGCAGCGGGGGATTTTCCTGAAAAATTGTGGCCCTGCAACTGATTAGAATTAAATACAACTGCAGAGGATCTCTGCCTCTATAGTTTTTGGTTTTGTAAGTTTATATGTTTATGACAACTTTAAGGCTTACTTGTCCTTAAAAAAAATGAGATTGCCATTGTTAGACCCATGATGCATGTCTTCAAATATTTGAAGGGATTAGCACTGAAGAGATGGTATTTACTCAAATGGCTGTGCTGTGAAACAGTGTGTGTGTGTGTGTGTGTGTGTGTGTGTGTGTGTGTGTGTGTGTGTGTGTGTGTACTTGGCCAACATGGGAAATTTTCCTTTTCCTACACTTTAGTGCAATCCCAGAGTTGGTGTATTTAGTTGGGAGGGGGGGATGTGGGTCTGACATACTGCATTGTGTTTCTTCACTCACTGTTGGCCAAGTGCATACATTACCTGTTGAATTACCTGTTAAAAAGTTCAGTAAATTGCAGGTCGGTGTTGTTGTCTTGGTAAATTCAGTTTCTTGTAAGTGGTCTTTTGATCATTAGAAGTAGACCAACACACACACACACACACATATATATATATATATATATATATATATATATATATATATATATATATATATGCATCTATATCACATTATTGGACGATGACAAGAGCGAATCCTCTTTCATGAACCGATAACGTCAAAACCACAAAAATACGAATACACAGAACAGTGAATTTTTTCCCAGGGAAAAAAATTTCTGCTCCGCAAAAAAAAAAAAAAAAAAGATTAACCACAAAATGAAGTGGGGGGCTGTACCCCCCACACCACCCCTACTTAAATATACCAACTCCGAGATCGCAACATAGTGGAGGAAATGGCAAAGTCCTTTAGATGGCCCACAGATTTTTTTTCCCTGGGAAAAAAAATCGATGTTTCGTGACTTTGCTAGTTTCTCCTTTCAACATTATCGGATCTATGAAAGAGCTTTCGCTCTTTTCATCGTGCGATAATACAACACAGACCCTATATATATACATATATATATATATATATATATATATATGTATATATTTTTTTTTTTTTTTTTTTAACTATAGTTCATAGGTTCATAGGAGTATACTAGAAGAGCAACCACTGGAGTCAGTGACACACAACAGGTAACACACTCACCTCTGCTGCCAAAGACTGTTGGTTTTATTCTTACACCAGGTTAATCAGTTGCTGACTGTGCATTATGGCAAAAAGGGGGCATTGCACCACTGAGTCTTTCTAAAGAGATGTTAAACTGAAGTCCTGTTCTGCTTGAGTTGGTGATGGCTTAGGTGGATTTAAAAAATACCATGTCACTTATCAAAAAGAGTAGGGGTCTTTTATTTACATGATATATATATATATATATATATATATATATATATATATATATATATATATATATATGAACAATATTTACATATGTATCTGTACATATTTACAAGGTTCATAATTATATGCATATTTTACGTATACTTAAGGGGTTTTTCCATTATAAATTATTATTCAACTTGGACTCTACTCTTTCTTCCATAACCACCATCTAATCTTTTTCAAAATTGCTGATAATAACCATTTTTCCATTAAACATGATCTCGTTCGTTCTCTCATTCCAAATTGCCCATATTCCATAAAACATTTTTTGCCAGTTCTCCTTTTGATTGTTTACTTATATTTTTATAATATCCATATTTTATCATTTCTATGTTTCTATCATTATTATCTTTAAAGTATTCAAAACATTCTCATCACACAATTTATCCCACAATTTCTTTTCTTTCTTACATTTCAATAAAGCATGTTTGGTGGTTTCTTCTTTGGCACAGTATAGACATATTATTTTGCTTTTCTTTTTATATGGTGTATTACCTTTTACAGGTATTTTTTTTATTTCTAATGTCCATTCTGTTTTTTTAACTACACCATTCACTTCTTTCTTTAATTGCTTTAATCATTTCCAGTGATAGATTCTCCCACGGACTGATAAAATAATATTGCCTCATTATATTTTTATACCATATGTTTCAGTTATCTTCTATTTCATCATTTTTTTATTTTCCACGTTTTTATCTTTTGTTGATAATTCTCTATTTCTCTACTGAAACATTTTCTTAGTCTTTTATTGCTTTTCAAAATGCTTTATACTTAGTCAGAATACTTTTGAAACTAATTTATCATTTTTATCATTTAGGTTCATAGGTTCATAGGTTAGTACTAGGCTATCTGCCCGAGGGCATCTATAAGCCTTGCCAGAATGTGTTGGCTTTTGCTGCCCCCTTAGATTAGTTCCTTGTGCCTCTGTCCAGCAGAGCCACTGCAGTGATCCTCGGGGTAAATTTTCTGTTTCCCATCCACTCGTCAAGGTTTCTCTTGAAGAGTGTTAGTGAGAGGCTTTGCCTAATGTAGATTGGAATCCTGTTCCAAAGCATGGGGAGTCTCTGGGACAGGAATCTATCCCTACAGCACGTCCTATTTATCGTTGTGGTGAGGTTTAGATTCCTAGAGTGTGTGGCTCTCGGGGATTTGTTTTTTTTTAGGTGGAGCATGTTCATTAATTCTGGGTTGGACATGACCTTGTATGTCAGGCAGAGATCACCTCTGACTAAGCGGTATGCAACCAATTACAGCTGGAGTTTCTTCAGTCGGGCTGCATAGGCATCTGTTTGAGGCCAGTAGTCCTTTTGGTGAGGTACTTCTGTGGTCTTTCCAGCTGTTGCAGTTGTTTTGTAAGGTACATCCCAAATGGGGCATTCTACTCTATGATGGGTCTGATGAGTAATGAGTTGAGGGGCACAATAACCTCTTTTGTTCTAGATGTGAACCCTTTTGTGATTAGATGGGCCACATAGAAGGATTTTCTAACCACCTTGGCAATATGATTATCAAAGGAGAGAATACTATCTACTTGGGTCCCCAGATCCCTTATTACATTTTCTGTATTTAGGGGACTACCACATATGTGGTAGTTCACAGGTACTTTGTTTTTTTCCAGAGGGGATGACTATGCACTTTTTGGCATTTAGCTTAATGCCATGATTTTGACACCAGGTATCCATCTCAGTGAGACCCTTCTGGAGGATGTCTGTATTGGTCGGAGAGTCACTTATGGCCCCCAGTTTACAGTCGTCTGTGAATTTGGTCAGCCATAGTCCTCCTGTGCTTGTCTGTACCTCTGAGAAGTATATACCAAACAGGAGGGGTCCCAGGACTGAGCCCTGGGGGACACCACTTATAACCGGTTTAGAGTCGGACCTAGAGCCTGCAACTCTCACCGTGTGGGTTCTATCTGTGAGCCAACTGGCAAACCATCTCATGACATAGGGGTTTATGTTCAGGCTGGTGAGCTTGTCTATAATACCAGAATGGGGAATGGCGTTGAAAGACTTTGAGAGGTCTAAGTAGGCTGCTTGGACCTCCTTTTCCTTGTCTAAAGCCTTGGTAACTGTCTCAAAGAAGTCCACCAGGTTTAGGAGGCATGATCTGCCCTTAACAAAGCCAAACTGGGTAGGGTCCAGTGTTTGGAGGGTCCCAATGTCTCTGTTAATGAGTTCCATGATGATGTGCTCCATAGCCTTGCAGACCAGGTTGGTCAGGCTTATAGGGCGATAGTTCCTGGGGTCCATTGTGACTCCACCTTTGTGGATTGGGATAACTGTTGCTGTGCACCACTCTATGGGTATGTAGCCTGTAGAGAGGCTGAGTTTGAACAGTGTGTTTAGGTGAGGGGTTAGTTCATTTTGGAGCTCGTGTAAGACACAGCCTGGGACACCATCTGGTCCCATTGAAGCTGTGTTTTTGGCTTTGGATAGGGCTGTTTTAACCTGTGTGAGAGTGATTGCCGAGGGTCTACATTCTTCTGGTATGGTTATGGGCCCTTTAGGGGGTGATATGGGGGTGAAGTTTGCACTAAACCTGTCTGCCAGAATGTTGGCAATATCAGTCGGTTCAGTGTATTTTGTGCCATTCTGGAGATCTGAGAGTTTCCACTTAGGTTCTTGACATAGCTAAAGAACGCTTTGTGGTTATCTTTGGAGTCCTTGGCAATTTTTCTTTCGAAGCTAGCCTTGGATTATTTCATGAGGGATCGTAGTTTCTTGCTGATACTGATCAGGGATGTCTTTCCTTCTTGGGATTTTACTCTTTTCTGTACTAGTTTCCTCCTTCTATTGTATAGCTTATTTATGGCAGGGGTCCACCAGACTGGTTTCCTTTTCTTGGAGGAGTGAGTCTTGGTTTTGCTTGGGCTAGCACAATCCATGCAGTTGCTTATAGAGTGCCTTTGTTAGGGATAGAGCTGCTTGGACAGTGTTGTCCTTTAGCATGGGGGCTGTGAACCTTTCCACCTCGGTCTTAAGTAATGTGAAGTCTGCTTTTGAAATGTTTTTCATGGTGGTTTCCTTGATTGAGGGTGGGGGCGGAATGTGGATATACAGAGTGATTAGTCTATGGTCTGATCTAACCAGCGAGGGGTTGACCTCTGGTGTAAAACACCGGTGGCCCATGTTGGTGATGACCAGGTCGAATATGTTGTCACCACTGGTGGGGGTGTTGACCAATTGATCCAGGGCGTTCAAGTTTATAAATTCTAGGAAGCGTTGGGCAAGGGAGTTAGTACTTGAGTAGTTCTCCCAGTTAATGTTTGGGTAATTGAAATCACCCAATATTAGGGCATTTGGTAGGACCTTCATATTTTCCAGTGTCTCCAGAAATGTGGAATGGGGGTCCTGGGTCATGGTGGGTGATCTGTAGCAAGCTACAATTTGAATTGCAGTTTTGCCCGTTATTAGTTGCACATGGATGATCTCTGAGGCATTGTGCTGTGCCACTAGCCTGGAGGTGTGGGTACCCTTTTTTTTTTTTAATAATTTTTTATTTTCCAAATAATATAATGTTTAACAATACAATCATAAATAAACAAGTATTATAAATCTTTATATACACTATGTTCAATTGACCGAGGTGTGGGTATCTTTGATGAATATGGATAAACCCCCACCTTTTTGTTTCAGTCCGGGTTCTGTGGTTGAAAAGTATGGTATGAGTTATAGCCTGGTAGTCCTGGGGTGCTCTCTGGAGCTTGAAACCAGGTTTCTGTTACTGCACAGATATTGATAGTCTCCATACTGAGGAGTGCCTCGAGTGCATGCATTGTGAGGTTTAGACTTCTGGCGTTGAGTAGCATTACTCTCAGGTTTTGGTTATTTGTGCTATTTACAGTGGTGGGTTTGTCTTTTGAGCCTTGCCTAAAAAAGGTACCATGGGGGTGGCAAAAGCCTTGGCCAGTATTCGAAAGCCTAAGGGTGACAGGTGCAAGCCATCTCTTGTGAAGCAACGTGGCTTGTCGAGCATATCGTCCCAGGTGGACAGATACTGGATTTCCTTTGACTGACACTAGAAACTTAGCCAATTGTTGAAATTGATAATTTTTTTCTTTATACCGTGGCATCATTCTTGGTGAGGGCAGGATGCTACTCAGGGTCAGGCTCATACTGGCCTGGGCTACGTGATCAGAGAGCTCTTCCATGTCTCTTTTCATGTAGTCCAGGGAGGTACATCTCAGGTCATTCACACCAACATGGACAATGACAAAGTCGTATTTGTACTTGTTTTGGAGCAACCTGAGTGCTTGTGTTATGTGGTGGATCCTAGCGCCCGACAGGCAGCTAACTGTAACCTTCTCCTTGCCCAGCCTAGTTAGTGGGACATCAGTGTGCCTGACTATAGAGTCATCAATTATTAGTGTGTTGGGTATGTTATTTTGCCTTAAGGGCTGTGATTGCGTGGCACACTGATTATGTGAAGTATGTGTTTCATGGTTTGTGATGGGGTGTGGAGGTTGCTTGGGTGTCTGCTTTGGAGGTCTCTGTTGCTTTTGCAGATTTTTATTTAGAGCCTCCGAGTATGGTTTTGTGTATTTATGTGTGTTATTTGCCGGTGTTGGTTTAGTAGATCAATGTGGTGTGTTGCAAGTATTCTCCTTCTCCTCTTGACTGTCAGTTCCAGTCTTGGGTTGAGAGAGCTTTACCTCCAGTTTGGCTGTATAATTGCATCTCTCGTATATATTAGTGTTTGGTGGTAGGAGGAGAGGGTTGTCTGTGTACATGAGGCAGTTGTAACATTGCCTCAAAATGCCCAGATTCACCAGTTGGACTGGATAGTATACCTGAAACTGCCCTTTGGACATGCCTAAATAGGTAAAGTGAGCTGTTTTACTGATTGGATGGTAGGAACGAATAGAGAGCCTTGTCCTTCTGGACAGTATAGGGGGTTTAGTGCTAAGGTTTATTAGTGCTTGCTATGAGTTTTGAGCAAGTGCTGGGCTGTGAAATGAATGGTTTGAGTGCTTAAGTTGAAAGTTTGTCTAGTTCCAAGGGAAAAATTGAAGAGTACACTTTGTGGAGCCGGGAATAGTTTAACCCTAGCTAACCGATGCTGCCCGGTGCGCAAAACCACACAAATGCGGTTTTTATAGCAGGGAAATGAAAGAGATAGAAATTAGCCCAAATGGCCAATAAACTACTAACTTCTGGGCTACAGCAAACAAAGCACACACATTTCAGAAAGAAACAGATCAAATAAGCAGGCACAATAAGCCTTTAACCAGAAATTCCCAGCTCAGAAGGGCAGAATCTAGCCTCTCCTCCCACAACAGTGTAGACCACTGTTAGAAAAATATGTATTAACATATGTGTGCAATGCTTATTTTAATAAGAGAAGATTTAACACATTTTTATTCTATATGCAGCATTAAGTTTTATTTGAGACTGCAAATGTGCTTTTCTGAAATTGTGCTTTCTGACACTGCAAGATGCACTCTGACCTAGTTTGCTAGCACAGCAAAATACATGTTCATGCCTTGGAAATGTACTGGAAAGCAGGTGATTTTCTGCTAGGTCAGGAAATTGAAAGGAGAATAATAATAATTTCTGTAGATCCATTCATTCTAGACAATAAGCTCTGTTCGAGTTGATGAAAAAGTGCACAAGCTGCAAGATAGTTCGATATAAAGAACAATAAACTGCTTCAGAAATCTGTACTTGCATTGTGCTTGGATTAGCCATAGTACCTAGACTTGTAACATCACATAGCAAGAAAGTTATAACTGACCGGTGGTCGTCAAGGCTATCCTGTTTACTGAAAAATCTTTTTTAAAACTTTGAAGAGTCAGCTAGAAGTATGTGAAATATCTATAAAATAACAGAATTGTGAACTGGTGATCTGCTACGTCAGTCGTAGTGGGCAATGTCTTGAAAGAAAGGTATAATAACTGTGACACTTCCTGATTTAGCCAGACAAACTCTGTAACTGCATTTTTTGTCTCCTTGCGCAAGAATAAAGTTACCTGAACTGAACCTTATGCTTTTGGTCTTTTTAAAGTATTTTTCTCTAACATTTTTTGATCCTTCGGGAGCCGGAAACCCTCGTTTAGCCTGGGATCAGATGGGCCAGGTGGCATGAAACTGCGCAGGGAAGATACCACATCGGATCTTCTTCATTGAAAGACCTCCGATTGAATTGTCATGCAAAAGAGGCCAGCCACTTTTCTGATCTACGACTGAAGGCGGGTTCCATTTGAACAGTGAGTGACCAATCGCTGGGGCTCAGGTAAGGTGAATCTACTTTTTTCTGTTTTAGATCAGGGACTTGATTGTATTTGTTCTGTAATAATTTTTAAAATTCAGGGACAGAAATATTGCTATCTTGTCATAGATCAGGGAAACAGAATAAGTAGGCAGGTAGTCTGAAGTGACTGTAAACACTTGGTGGTACCACATTAAAAACAAAAGGGTTATGTAACATTTAAAAAAGGTTAGAACAAAATGGGTAATACATGCACAAAAACAAAAAGACCCCAAAGCCCACCGTTAACCGAAGACGCAAAATATATGCAATCACAGCACGCCGACACCATTAAATATTATACTAAATGGGTTAATAAGTATGAATTTGATGGGAAACTAGAAAGATCCTCGCTTATCAAACTTATTAGACAGTTAAAAACCGATTCTAAAGGTCGGGTTAAAAAACAGCGTAAACTAGGAGTTCCTCAGGCACACAGGTGGATTGAGGAAGCAAACCGAAGAGAACAAAATAATAAAAATTCAAAAGCAATGTTTCTAGACAAAGAGGATAATAACTTGGTTATAGCGTCAGCCCCTCCACCCACTCCGGTTTCGGTTCCCTAATCAGTTCCCTTACCGGAATATGAAGCAAAAGAACAAACTGACCCACCTCCGCGATATCCAGTTGTTCCTATAAAACCACTACCGTTTGTTAGAGATCCTATCGAGACTAGGTCTCGAACACGTAATTTAAAAGGGGATATTGAATTATACCAAATGAATGGAAATTCACGGGCTATGAGTGAAGAAGAAATATGCCTACTCATAGAAGTACCAAATCCTCAGGCAGGACAAGAAGGGCAGAACCCAACTCTCTTAGTATACAGACCGTGGACACCGGAAGACATCTGGAAAGCCACAGAGGGAATCCCCCATCCAAAAGTTAATTTTAGAAAGTTCTTAGAAGACTTACAGGGCATGAGGTTAAGTTATCACTTAAATGGAGAAGAAGTAGAAAAAGTAGTCAGACAAATAGTAGGTCCAGACTGGCACATGATCAGTGGCAACTGGAATCCCCGTGACGCTGCACTTAGACCCCTTCCACATAGCAGCGCAGAACTAGACAACAGAGTGAAAGGTCTGACAGACCGGATTTCTGAGAAATGGAAGCCTAGGGCAGACTGGACTTGCATTAATCAATGCATCCAACAAGAAAGTGAAACTGTTGATATATATTTTTCCAGATTATTGGAATGCTTTAACAATCATTGTGGAATGCAAGTGCCTGAAGATCAGACACAGGATTCCCCATATGAACAGCAGTTAAAGAATGCATTTTTGAAAGGCAGTATTGCACCCATAAGTAGTTTTATTACTAAACACATGGTAGGCCATCGTACAAGCAGATTACAATCACTGCTTGAATATGCTAGACATGCCGAGAGGCATTTTAACAACAAAAAGAAAAAGAAAGCCCAAGTATTTGCTGTAGAAGATGGAGAAGTTTATTTAGTACAGTCCGGACAAAAGGGCAGAAAGAAAAGAGGTGAGTGCTTCAAATGCGGGAAAAAAGGACACATGGCAAGGGATTGCAGGAAAAATAAGAAGGCAGCAATGGAAGATAAAAACGATGAGGGTGAGGACTGACTATATGAAAGTCAGGAATCACTAGATAGGAATAATAGAGAAAAGACAAATGAGAATGTGATAGAAGGAGGAGAGAATGTGATAATAGAGGAAGTGCAGGAAGCTACCGATAGTGAAGAAAATGAAATATTAGACCTAGCCTTACTGAGCTTAGAGCTCTATTTGGCTGACACAAAACCAGAAGTGACGCTCCTGGTAGAAGGGAAGGAAGTCAAATCCTTGAGTGATTCAGGGGAATCACGGACCCTGGTACACCCCTCCAAACTACCAGAAAATTTAGAATCACATGACTTTATACTTGTAAAAGCAGCTAATGGGCAGCTGTATTGGGAGCCTCTCTCCCATAACATTACAATAACAGATCCTGTTTCAGGATTAACCCAGAAAAGCAAAATTGTTGTTTCTGTAAAATGCCCAGTGAACCTTTTGGGCAGAGATCTTATGCAACTATTAGGCATAGCAGTAGTTCTAACCATGCAGGGTATGGAAGCACAGCGACAGACCAATACTTTTGCAGTGCAAACGGAAGGTGAGACATTTTACTGGCACAGCCAGGACTTAGTTACAACTGGCCCTAGAGCAGTAACTGAAGAGTTAATGAATGTAGCTATCAGTAAGTTCCCCTCCCTTTGCATTGACATGCAACACCTGTTTCACTGTACTCTGTATTATTGTAATACACCAGTTACAAGTGGTGTCCCACAAGGCTCAGTCCTGGGACCTCTCTTGTTCAGTGTATATTTCTCGGAGGTACAGGCCAACATGGAAGGACTGTGGCTGACCAAGTTTGCAGATGACTGCAAACTGGGCACCATAATCGACTCTCCAGCCGACACAAGCATCCTCCAAAAGGGCCTCATAGAAACAGACAACTGGTTCCAGAGCCATGGCCTCAAGCTAAATGCCAAAAAGTGTATAGTCATCCCCTTTGGCAAAAACAAAGTGCCCACAAATTACCACATAGGTGGTAATCCATTAAGTACAGAAGTAGTAATTAGGGACCTGGGGACCCAAGTTGATAGCAATCTCTCATTTGACAACCATGTGGCTAAAGTGGTTAGAAAAACATTTTATATAGCCCACCTAATCATGAAGGGATTCACATCTAGATCAGGGGAGGTCATCGTGCCTCTTTACTCATCCCTCATCAGGCCCATAATTGAGTACAATGCCCTTTGGGATGTACCTTACCAGACACCTGCAGCAACTGGAAAGACCCCAAAAGCACCTCACCAAGAGGATCAAAGGGCTCAAACAGATGCCATATGCTGCCCGGTTAAAGAAATTCCAGCTCTACTCAGTGGCATACCGCCTGTTCAGAGGCGATCTGTGCTTGACGTATAAAGCCATGTCCAACCCAGAATTAATGGACATGCTGCACCTCAGAAAATCCAAATCCCATCGAGCTACGCGCTTGAGAGACTTGAACCTCAGCACTGAAATAAATAGGACATGCTGGAGGGACAGATTCATAACCCAGAGGCTCCCTTCACTCTGGAATAAAATCCCAGTCCAGGTTAGGCAGAGTCCCTCATTGACTCTCTTCAAGAGGAATCTTGATGAGTGGATGGGAAATCGTAGGTTTACCCCGGGTATCACTTCTGTGTCACTGTTAGACAGAGGCACAGTATACTAACCTCAAAAAAGGGCATAGCAAAATAAATTTAAAATGGATGGCAAAAGCCAAACACATTCTGGCTAGGCTTATAAATGCCCTAGGGCAGATAGCCTAGTATGAACCTATGAACCAGGACCTGACGAAGAATACGAACAAGAACTGTTTAAAAATCATGCAAACAGATTAGTACTGTGTAATTTGTACTGGGACACGAAAGGGAACAGTGTAGTTAGCTGTTCATTACCCCAGGAGTTCTTTTCACTTTATAAATCAAATCTAATACCTTATGTTAGTTTAACTAAAGAAGAAGATTTAAAATGGATAGACCTAGGAGAAAAAGTCACAAAATGGGAAAAACAGACAGAATCAGAACTGTCAGTACAGGGAATACAAAGACAGAAACTGAACTGGATAACACAAACACATCCAGCTGTACACTTGCAGTCCAGCAAAGACAGCTGAGAAACCCCTCTTATTAGAAGAGGAAGAAAAAGCTTTGTTAGACATACCAGAAACTCTCTGGTCAACAGGAAAATCAGACGTAGGACTAATTTGCACAGCAGGACCAGTTACTATCACACCAAAATCAGCATTTAGACCACAAAAGAGACAGTACCCCTTGAGAAAAGATGCAGAGGCAGGTATTAAACCTATCATAGCAGCTTTGCTTAAGAGGGGAATACTGGTGGAATCCCCCGATTCACCATGTAACACACCCTTATTCCCAGTTAGAAAAGCAAATGGAGAATGGCGTATGGTCCAAGATTTACAAGCTGTAAATGATGCAGTAATACCAAGAGCACCTACGGAGTCATATCCACATACCTTGTTGAATGATTTAAAACCTCAACAGAAGTATTTTTCTGTGGTAGATATCAGCAATGCGTTCTTTTCAATACCGATACACCCTGACAGCCAGTATTGGTTTGCATTTACATTTCAGGGGAAACGGTATACATATATGCGACTACCACAGGGTTATAGTGAAAGTCCAACAATATTCTCACAAGAAATGGCAAGTAATCTAGCTGGATTTATTCAACGGAAAGGTAGTCAAATTTTACTTTATGTTGATGACATCCTGCTGGCTGCCCCTACCCAGGAAGATTGTAAGGAAGATACTATAGCATTATTAAAATTCTTAGCAGTAGAAGGACACAAAGTAAGCAAAAATAAATTGCAGCTTTGGAGAAAACAAGTGAAATACCTTGGATATGTAATATCCAAAGATGGCAGAACACTAGATGAGGACAGAAAAGTAGTGATTTTACAAGCACCAAAACCCACAACCAAGAAGGAAATGATGTCCTTCCTGGGTACGACTAATTTCTGTCGGAGCTGGATCCCAAACTATGCTTTGGAATCTGCACCTTTAACCGATCTGATTTTCAAGAAGCCTATGGCAGCACAAAATTTAATACAATGGACACCAGAAGCAAAATTAACTTTCTGCAAGCTAAAACAATTAATAGCATCATCATTAGTTTTAGGATTACCAAATTATCACAAACAATTTTTCCAAACTGTGGATTGCAAGCAAGGTTATATGACATCAGTATTGACTCAACAGCATGGGGACAAGCAACGCCCCATTGCTTATTATTCATCACAACTGGACCCAGTGGCGAGGTCTCTACCCCACTGTGTATAAGCAGCAGTTGCAGCTGCAATGGCAGTGCAGGCTTCGGCCTCAGTAGTGTTATTCCACCCTCTCACATTGAGAGTGCCTCATGCAGTCGCAATCATTTTACTGCAAGAAAAAATAGCATATCTTTCCCCTGCTAGGCATCTTTCTTGTATGACTATATTGCTGAGCCAACCTCACATGACAATTGAACGATGTACTACTTTAAATCCGTCTACCTTGCTCCCAACACCTGTGGATGGCACACCCCATAACTGCCTGCAGGTAATTGAGCAAAAGAGACTGCCTAGAAAAGACCTAACGGATGTTCCCTTGGATAATGCTGAGGTGACATATTACGTGGATGGCTCATGCAAAAGGAGTCCTACAGGACAGAACCTAACAGGTTATGCAGTAGTTTCTGACACTGAAATTGTATAAGCGAAATCTCTACCACATAACTTATCTGCACAAGCAGCAGAGTTGATTGCCTTGACACGGGCATGTACCTTAGCAAAGGATAAAAGCGTAAACATTTTTACAGACAGCCAGTATGCTTTTTCTACTGTACATGTCTTTGCACAACAGTGGAAGAATCGAGGAAGGTGACATCTACTGGCAAACCGATTAACCATGCACAGTTTATTTTAGATTTGTTAGATTCTATTCAGTTGCCTCAGAAAGTAGCTATTTGTAAATGCATAGCTCATACAAAACAACAAGATAGGATTTCAAAAGGCAATGCGAGAGCTGAGACAGCTGCAAAGCAAGCAGCCTTAGAAGCATTTCTTTTGAACGAGGAATTACAACCTTCTGAGATTTTAGACTTACAAATGTTGAAAACAATGCAGACACTTACTACACAGGCTGAAAAACAAAAATGGAAAAGACGAGGAGCAATTCTCAAGGAAGGGCTGTACATCTCCAAAGAAGGAAAACTAATATTACCATCTAATTTATTTAGATATGCAGCTTTGCTGAGCCATGGGCAGAGCCATGTCTCAACAGGGGGGATGGTACAGTTAGTGAATCGGGTGTTCGCTACGTATGGGTTTTCAAACTACACTAAAAAATTTTGCCTGTCATGTCACACTTGTAATAAACATCATGCACAAGGGGCATTAAAGCCCAAGCAAGGGAGTTTCCCTACACCACCATATCCATTTCATACCATCTGTATGGATTTCATAGAATTGAACAAATGTGAAAACAAAAAGTACTGCCTTGTCATTGTGGATATGTTCTCCAAATGGGTGGAGGCCTTTCCGACTAGTAAACCAGATGCAGCCACTGTTGCAAAGACCCTAGTTAAAGAGATTATTCCTAGATTTGGCATACCGGAAAGGATCTACAGTGACAATGGTACACATTTCGTTAACCAAACTATACAACATCTAAGTCAATATTTTGGGATTTCTTTGAAACATCACTGTGCATATCACCCTCAATCTGCAGGGTTGGTAGAAAGGCACAATGGAGTTTTAAAGAATAAACTTAGGAAACTTATAACAGAAACACAGAAGAATTGGGTGTACTGTTTGCCCCTGGCACTGGTGAGCATGAGAACTGTTCCAAATGCAAAAGGACTGACACCTTTCGAAAAGATTTTTGGAAGAGCTTATTATATACCTCAGTGGAAACCTCTCATGCCTGCAGACCAGGAAGCAGATTGGACACTTGCAGACTACATGAGGAATATGCTAAATAACAAACATCTTTTACAGTTTAATTCTGTTTCGGATAAAGACCAAACTAACACCTCCAAAGTAGCAGTAGCCCCAGGCACTTGGGTCTGGGTGAAGACAATCAAAAAGAAGAATTGGACGACTCCAAAGTGGGAAGGTCCGTATCAAGTACTGCTGAACACGCCCACAGCAGTCAAGATTGTGGAAAGATCATTTTGGATTCATTTGACACACTGTAAACTAGTCAAAAACTTTGAACTTGATAAAACTCTTGTTAACACACAGCAGCAATAAAAATGACGACAAGACCTAGACAATAGGAATACTGAACGATTTCAGCAGTATATTCAACAATGTTGCATAATTATCTTAATAACTGCATTAGTGACAATGTTCTTTTTGCTGTGGCTTTTGCTGTGGCCTTTATTTTCTTCAGCCACACCAGCTAG
Organism: Protopterus annectens; assembly: GCF_019279795.1. Taxonomy (NCBI): domain Eukaryota; kingdom Metazoa; phylum Chordata; order Ceratodontiformes; family Protopteridae; genus Protopterus; species Protopterus annectens. The sequence continues at coordinate 25,372,318 of NC_056741.1, forward strand.
ACTGAATAAACGTGATTCAACATTCATAGACTGGCATCCGAACTTTAACACTTACCAAGCAATTAAATATGTGTATGCTGAGACTTTTAATATTTCAAATTGTTGGATTTGCACAGCTATACCAACAGCATACGGGGGATTATTGATGGCTGCTGTCCCCCTAGAGGTCAATGAGACCTGGGAAAACTTGATTTTTGAGACTACACCTGTGAAATCTAGAGACAAAATTGCATTATTTCTGCCTGTTACACAAACAGGAATCGTATGCTTTTTTAAGAACGATACCATTCAAGTAGGTTGGAGTAGATGTAATGTTACTATCTCTTATAAATGTTATATTAAACCTAAAAATGCTAAAAATACAAAAACAATTTGTGATGCAGATTATGACTCATACTTTGAGTCCTTACATGAAACTGTCAGTGATATATAACATAATCCTATTCTTTTAAAGCAACTGACTATTATAGATAAGAAAATGTTTCATGCAGGGAAGGTGTATATCAATACTAAGGTAGGAAATTGTTATTTCATATGTGGGAAAAAGGCATACAAATGGTTGCCTGAGAATTGGTCCAGGAGTTGTTTTTTGGGTTACCTGGCCCCGGCCATACGACACACTACAGCTTTGCCTCATGGGAGAATTCAAAATGTCAGAGATGTCGCGAAGAAACCTGAAAATCCAGTCAAGAAACCTGAGAATCCAGTGGGACAGATCATAGCAGGCTGGAGGAACCATAACTCCGTGAAAGACAAAAGTATACTAGCACACATGGACTTGAGTGACACTATCATATCCTGGGCTGGCATAGCCCTTGCATATGGTGCAGTTAAATCAATTTGGGAACTGAGAAAGCTATCCAAACTCCTCGAGGTCATGAGCAATGCAACTTTTTCTGCTCTTGAATTAATGAAGGATGAACTGAATGCAATGAGAACTGTGGTGCTTCAAAACCGCATGGCTCTTGACTTCACCCTAGCGGTGAGAGGTGGTACACGCGCTTTAATCAAAGACGAGTGCTGTTCATTCATTCCTGACAATAAGCACGAAATTAATGACCATTTGGAAGTTCATAGGTTCATAGGTTCATACTAGGCTATCTGCCCGAGGGCATTTACAAGCCTAGCCCATAGTTTTGTGGCTTACGCCACCCCTTTAGTATGGGGAACTATACCCATTATTTTGCTGTGCCTCTGTTGAGCAGTGACACTGAGGTAATCCCTGGGGTATATCTGCGATCTCCATCTATTGGTCAAGATTTCTCTTGAACAAGGCCAGCGAGTGCTCTGCCTCACATATACGGGATTTTATTCCACAGCATAGGAGTCTTTGGGTGATGAATCTATCCCTCCAGCACGCCCTATTAATAGCCGTGAGGTTTAAGTCTCCCTTGTGGCTCTGACGGATCTAGATTTTTTGAGGTGCAGCATATTCATCAAATCTGGGTTTGACATGGCCTTGTATGTTAGGCAAAGGTCACCTCTGAGCAAGCGGTAAGCGACTGAATAGAGCTGGAGTTCTTTCAGTCGGGCAGCATAGGACAGATGTTTGAGACCCTTTATCCTTTTGGTGAGGAACTTTTGTGGCCTCTCCAGCTGCTGCAAGTGTCGGGTCAGATACATTCCGAATGGGGCATTGTACTCAATCATTGGTCTGATGAGTGATGAGTATAGGGAGACTATGACCTCCCTTGTGATCCAACAAGTGTCAGACATGACCAGGCCAGGCCCAAACCCACTGACGGACTTTTTCCAGAATTTGTTTGGGGGGGTGGGGTTCCATCCTAATGAACATCCTAATTGCCATTTGTGTGGGATTATTATTGTTAGGAGCATGCATTTTATGTGGAATTCCCTGCATAAAAAAAATAATCAAAGATTTTATAGACATGTCAGTTTCTGAGACTTTGTATCAAAGTACTGAAATTGAAGAACTGTTGAAAAAGGAAGCACTTTCATAAGTTTAAACTGAATGACTCAATTAGCTGCAAATCCACAAAGGAAGAGGTTAGGAGAAGAAAATAAACTGTTTTTGCTTCTGAAATAGAATAAAAGGTATTAACAGGGGGGAAATGTTAGAAAAATATGTATTAACATATGTGTGCAATGCTTATTTTAATAAGGGAAGATTTAACACATTTTTATTCTATATGCAGCATTAAGTTTTATTTGAGACTGCAAATGTGCTTTTCTGAAATTATGCTTTCTGACACTGCAAGATGCACTCTGACCTAGTTTGCTAGCACAGAAAAATACATGTTTATGCCTTGGAAATGTACTGGAAAGCAGGTGATTTCTGCTAGGTCAGGAAATTGAAAGGAGAATAATAATAATTTCTGTAGATCCATTCATTATAGACAATAAGCTCTGTTCGAGTTGATGAAAAAGTGCACAAGCTGCAAGATAGTTAGATATAAAGAACAATAAACTGCTTCAGAAATCTGTACTTGCATTGTGCTTAAATTAGCCATAGTACCTAGACTTGTAACATCACATAGTAAGAAAGTTATAATTGACCAGTGGTCATCAAGGCCATCCTGTTTACTGAAAAATCTTTTTTAAAACTTTGAAGAGTCAATTAGAAGTATGGGAAATATCTATAAAATAACAGAATTGTGAACTGGTGATCTGCTACGTCAGTTGTAGTGGGCAATGTCTTGAAAGAAAGGTATAATAACTGTGACACTTCCTGATTTAGCCAGACAAACTCTGTAACTGCATTTTTTGTCTCCTTGCGCAATAATAAAGTTACCTGAACTGAACCTTATGCTTTTGGTCTTTTTAAAGTATTTTTCTCTAACAACCACAAACCTTCTTAATGTAAAATAACTGGCCTGAAGCCCAAGTGCTTAAACCAGAACAAATGCACTTTTAGAATAATAGACACTGAGCCTTCAATCAGCAATTCCCAACTTAGAAGGATATAAGCTACCTGTCCTGCCACAACAATGCAGTCCACAAACCTTCTTAATGTAAAACAACTGATCTGAAGCCCAAGTGTTTAAACCAAAAGGCTTAGAATAACAGTTACAATTTAATCAGGCTACTAACAAGCAGTAATAACTGCAGCAAAATAATACAACTGAGTATTTTTAAGAAGAAGCACAAGCAAAATAAGGTAATAAAGTGGGAAGAAACATAGTTACAGTAAAAGCAGCTGAATAAAGTGCATTTTTTATAACAATAGAAAATGAGCAAACTGATTTAAACAAATTACCCAATTAACTAGTAAAAAAACTCAAAACTGAGCCCTGTTCCAGCAGTCTTCAATCTGACAAGTTCTAACCACACACTTCTGCCACTAGGGTGCAGGGGAACTGTCTCCAAAAAAAGATGGCCTGGATTAGTGCTCAAGTTATAGAAACAAAGCTAGATTCAGCAGGCCTGACTCTAGTCTATGCTGTAGCAGACAAGGCACATCAATATCAGAAAAACAGTTCAAATAAGCAGGCACAGTAAGTCTTTAGCCAGAAATTCCCAGCTCAGAAGGGCAGAATCTAGCCTCTCCTCCCACAAGAGTGCAGACCACAAACCTTCTTAATGTAAAATAACTGGCCTGGAGCCCAACTGCTTAAACCAGAACTAATACACTTTTAGAATAATAGACACTGAGCCTTCAATCAGCAATTCCCAACTTAGAAGGATGTAAGCTACCTGTCCTGTCACAACAGGTGTGCAGACCACAAACCTTCTTAATGTAAAACAACTGGTCTGAAGCCCAAGTACTTTAACCAAAAGACTTGGAATAACAGTTATAATTTAATCAGGCTACTACCAAGCAGTAATGAATGCAGCAGAATAAACACAACTGAGTACTTTTAAGAAGAAGCAAAAGCAAAATAAGGTAATAAAGTAGGGAGAAACACAAATACAGTAAAAGCAGATAAAGTGCAAATTTATATATATATATATATATATATATATATATATATATATATATATATATATATATATATAAACAATAGAAAACAAGCAAGCTGATTTAAACAAATTACCCAATTAACCAGTAAAAAACCTCAGAACTGAGCCCTGTTCCAGCAGTCTTCAATCAGACAAGTTCAGGGCCTAAGTGGGTATGCCTACTCAAATGTTCTCTCTGTATTAGGCAGGACGAGCTAATGAGACTAGACTAGGATAGAGCTGGGATAGGGCTGAATAGATGTGAATGGTAGGAGTGTCTGTAATCAAAATATGATCTCACTGTACTCAGTTGGGTGAGCAAATGAGATGGACCCAGGAGGAGTGTTCAAACACAAATCTACAGGAGGGGCAGTCAATTCCAAAGCCACCAAGATTAATACCACAACAAGAACAGAGAGGGTGGGTGGGGAAAACTAACTGCAGACAGAGAGAGAGAGCTCACAATTTTCAGTGAACAAATAAATAAGCAGATAAATGCAGTACTATTTTTAACACAATATTCAATGAAACAATAAACAGAAAAAATAAAATATAGTACTATCTTATAACACTGCAAGTTTGTACTTATCTCAGCTTGTAATAAAGTTGATGTAGGTATGTAAAAGCTTACCAAACAGCTCAAGTATGCAACTATTCAGCAGAAATACAATGCTTTATATAAATTTCAATGCAATTCTTTATATAAATTCATAGATGCCAAGAAACCCAATCCTCCTTCCTTTTTATTCATGTATAGAATTCCCTTTTTAACTGGATTTAATCTTGAGCCCCAAATGAATGAAACAATATATTTCCCCAAACTGATTTTCATATATTATTGGAATCATAAATATGCTTGATAAATATGCATTTTTATCCATGAATACCAAATTAATCCAATTAACCTTTTTCTTGTAAGACAATATATATGTTTTCCATAACATACAGACATGTCTTAATTCTTTTAATAATGTTCCTTATATTGTATAATTCTTTATCAAAGTTTTTGCCTAGAACACTACAATCATTTGTTGTAAATTGAATATCTGCTGTTGTTTCTGTATCTCCCATATCTTCACTTTTAACTTTATTTAATTCAAACCTATTTCTTTCATTCAGCAACACAGGATATAGCTTGTCTCACCCCCATGCTGTTTTTGGTTATTATAATTGTATTATCTGCATATGTCAATATCCTTATGTATAATATATTTTTCATTATTCATTTTTGTGTTAATTTTCTTATGACATTCATGACTAGAGCAAATAGAATAGACATCCTTGCCTTATACCTTTGCTCTTCTTAATTTCTTTACTTAACCATCCATTTACCAAAATCCTTATTTTATTTTATTGTATCTATAGGGTCTCATTCAAACATGTCTAATTGTGATGCTAAAATTATAACCTTTCATTATATTTCATAATGTATCATTTTCAATTAGATTAAATGTTTTGTTAATATCACCTATCATAAGTTTTAAACATTCCTTCCTTTCTAAAAGATTGTCAGCCATTTCTTTTATGATCATTAGTAATTCTTGACGTTTTCCTTTTATACCGTACACGCTCTCTTCTATAAGATAATTCATCTTATTGTCAAGTCTTTTCTTCATTATTTTCATAAATACTTTGTAATATAGCAATAACCCACGCCTGGGTGTGGGTAATGTGGAATTTACCCACGGTTGGCGTGGTTTGGTCCCGAGGGGCCAAACAAAGACAACCGTGGGTAAATCCCGCATTACCCACACCCAGAAGTGGGTTATTGCTATTATACTATGACATTATTTAAGAAAAGAAATAATTACTTTTCTTAAATAATGGCATTGTATAATGCCTCTTTGCTGCCCTTCCGCAGCCGTCTGTTATCCGCGGCAGTTCTGATGTACTGTGCATGCCTACGCAGTACATCAGAGCTGTGGCCAAAAGCAACGGAGAAAGCAAGATCTCCATTGCTTTTTACTGTTTCGCTATGTTAAATGGGTTTAACATAGCGAGACAGCTTTAAAAAAAGCAACGGAGATCTCCGTTGCTTTTTTTAAACCTGTGTCGCTATGTTAAACTCTTTTAACATAGCGAGACAGTGTTTTAAAAGAGACTTATAGTAATGGAAAAAGTCTGGGCGACCGGACCTTTTTCCATTAGTATAAGTTGATTTACAATGTGCACGCTGGCCAATCAGCGTGCACGTTTTGGAATATTAATGGGGGGTCATGGTATAATCTGCATTATTCAACATTATCAGTCCCCAGTTCTTTGTCTTCTTTTTCTCCCTTTTTCCATATGATTTTTAAAACTCCACTACATAATGTCTCAGGCTTGAAACCATCATTTAACCATTCATTTAAGACTTGTAACATATATATTTTTTGCTGTTCTTCTAAGTTTTTGTACATTTCAAATCAGATTCCATCTGGACCTGCAGGTGATTCTATGTTTAATTCTTTTAATATTTTAGTCAATTCAAAGTAATTTCTTTTTCAATTTTCTTATTTATTTGTACTGAAAATTATTTTAAATTCCATGTTTTATTGTATTCTCTCCTTGTTCTTTTAAACATTTCTTCTAAATAATTTATTATAATTTCTAAAATCTGAAATTGACTTCTCTTTATTTCTCCTTATCTTTCATTTCTCTCATTATACTACTCTTCTCTTTTATTATTTTACTTAAATAAGCTGATACTACCTTTTTGCCTTATAATAAATACCTTTGTTTATATAAACCTTATTTAGTTTTCTCAAAATTTTGTTTATATAGTTCTTTCTTTGTCAAAATATTCTTTCTTTTTTCAAGTTTTCAAGCATGTCTTCATATATTTCAGTATATTCTTTTTTCTGATATTTCTTGTTTTACTTTGCCGCTGTAAAAACATTTTTTATATATTTTCTTTTGAAAATGATCTACTATTCTGACCAGTTATTATACAACTCTCTCATGGTAATGTGATCCCCCATAATTGTATTATCATTTCCTTTTCTTTTTCATTCTATTCTTTTTCATTTATTCTTTTTATGCCCTTTTCTACTTTAATATATTCTTCATTTTCATTTATTTCCACCAGTAGCTACATGATCTGTAAATCCTGTTATAACCAAGTCTCCTTCCCTGATATTTATACTTTCAGGGATTAAAAAGTAGTCATTTTCAGATTTTAATGTACCTCTTCCATATGTTCAGATTTCTTTATTCTACATTACTAATTTGCCACATTTCATAACTTTTCTCATTTTGCTTAAATCAATGTTATTCTTTTTCCTTTCCCCCCTTAAACCACAATTAAAGTATCCTGTTATTATAATGTTCATGTTTCTGCTGCATGATCTAACAATTGCTGAAGTAAATGATCCCTTTCTGTATAAGAGACATGTACATATATATATAGCTATACGTCTATAAACTTTACCCTGCCATCTTAAATCTATAATAGTGAGTCCCCTATCTTAACTAATGTGACATCAGTTTCAATTATATGTGTAATTTTTTAAATGTATTTTTAGTGTTCAATCTTTTAGTACTACTGTATTTTCCTATTTGTTATTATTTCACTATTACTACTATGTAAAATCTCAGAATGTATGTTATTATTTTTCTGTTTGAATATGTATGTAATCTTAAGAAAAAGACAGAATACACCAGTAACCAGCAGCAACTTCTGTTTTAATGCAGCAACAGTGATCTGGCACCTCGGCAATTCGCCTTCAAGGATCACAATAGCATAATTACAGCTGCCTTAAATATTCAAATACAAGCAGCCACTTAACATGATCCAATTAATTAATTAAATAATAATTAATGCAATTTTGCATAAACTTTCTTCATTTAAAGAAACTTCTACCTAATATATATAAATATATATATATTTATCAAAATTCATATAAAGAATTATAATAAATACAAAACAGGCTATTATGGACATGTTAGGTGAAGGCCCAAGAACAGCTTTTTTAGTTAATTTATTGGAATTTTGTTTAACTCATAATTATTTTTCCTTTGAGAAAAACATTTTTCTTGCAGTTGAAGGGTACAGCTATGTGGGTTTCTTATGCGCCCTCATATGCTATTATATATATATGGGATTTTTTGAAAATAAATTTATATATCCCACTTCTTTTTATAGGGATAGGGTGGTGCTTTATAAGCGTTTCATTGATGACCTTATCTTTATTTGTAAAGGAGATGTTTGTGATTTTTTGGATTTTTTGAGAGCCTTAACTGCAATGAACATGGTTTAACTTTTCCGTATGAATATAATAGAGAAACTATTAATTTTCTGGATGTGACATTGTATGGGGATGGTGAAGTTACTGGCTTTAAGCCATTTAGTAAATTAACCTCAGTAAATATGTTCCTGCATGCAACAAGCATGCATCTGGAACATTTGTTAAACTATTTACCTAGTGCTGAATTTAAAAGAATTTTTGACCATACTAGTGATATGAGTCAAAAATGGTTGAATTGGATGGTGTAGAGAGGAGATTAAAGGAAAGATGTTATGATGAGAAAAAATTATTGAGTTGTAAACAGGCAATAATAGAGTGTGTTACACAAAAATCAGATTAAGAGAGTTGTGGACAGAAAGTTATTTTATGTCACAAAGTTTTCTCCTTTTTCTGATGTGCTGGTTAGGATTGTTAAAAAATTCTGGTATATTATTTCTGAGGATGAAAATATTGGTCATCTGTTCCCCAATCATATCACATTTTCATTTAGTAAAGGAAACAATTTAAAGGAATTATTGAATTATAATCTCATGGTGGGGTCTAATGTTAATTTAACTATGGGTGCCTTCCCCTGTGGTCATTGTAGTATTTGTAATAGGGTTAAAATATATCAGGAACTTTATTTAATAAGAAAATTATTTGATTCTAGATATTACTTTAACTGCAGATTGACAGGGGTGGTTTATATTTTGGGATGCTTATGTTCTGATATTAAATGGTATATAGGTCAGACAAAATGGATGGTGAAAATTCGAGTTTTGGAGCATATTAGAAATATAAGAAATAAAAATGACTTGAGTCCTGTAGCCAACCATTTTCATGAGATACATGGGGGTTCAGATAGTGGTTTAATTTTTTCAGTTCTTGCCAAACATTTTTTTGCCCAGAGGGGGTGACTATATTGGTAAGTTACTGGAGTTAGAAACTAGAATGATATTTAAATTCCAGACTTTAAGGCCTAGTGGCTTAAATCAAGAAGTTGGTATGTAGCACATTTTCAGGGTCATGACAGTTTAGTAAAATGTATTTAAAGTAGAATGATTTTTATAACATTTTGTATTTTGTATGGATTTTGTGTGGATTTATATATTTGATGTTTTGTATTTATTATAATTCTTTATATGAATTGTGATATATATATATATATATATATATATATATATATATATATATATATATATATATATATATATATATATATTTATATATATATTAGGTAAACGTTTTTTTAAATGAAGAAAGTTTATGCAAAATTGTATTAATTAATATTTAATAAATTAATTGGATCATGTTAAGTGGCTGCTCGTATTTGAATATTTAAGGCAGCTGTAGTTATGCTATTGTGATCCTTGAAGGCGATTTGCCGAGGTGCCAGATCACTGTTGCTGCATTAAAACAGAAGTTGCTGCTGGTTGCTGGTGTATTTTGTGTTTTTCTTTAGTCTAGTTTGGTTTGGTATTTGGTGTTTGATATGGATGTAATCTTAACTTTGGAGTTTTTCTCCTTGGGTCTCCACTGAAAATGGGCTACTTGCTCAGTTGGACTAACTCAGTTAACAAATGTCAAATAAATAAATAAATAAACAAACAAATAAATTCGAGAATTTTCATTAAGTTTCTACATAAGGTTGCTATACCTGCACGATTTTCATTACCAAATTATTTTTCCATTCTATATTTACTTTGATATCTTTCTTCTTTTGGTAAAAACCTAGTATGTCTGCATCACATTCTTTATACCATTCTAGAATTGTTATCCTTCTATTTATGTTTTTTATACTATTGACATTCACTGAAAGAATCCTTAAGTTATTACTTTTTGCATTCCTTAATTTAGTAATTTAGTTTTGTATCTTCTTCATCACTGACCTCTGAATCTGTTTCTATTTCTTCCTCCTCTTTTTATTATCATCTTTATTTTCCATTGTTACTTTTATTTCATCAATTTATTTTTATCCTGTGCCTTTTTTCAATATTTGTTTCATTATTTTTCTTCACAATCCATCCATATGTAACATTTCTTTTTATCACAGTTTCTCACTAAATGTCCTTCTCTAACACAAAGAAACATGTTCTTGGTTGCCCCCAACATTTTACCAGAGCCTTATTACCTTCAACATTATAATGCTTGAAATATGTAAGATTTTTTTTAATTTTCCCTTTTTAAAACATTATAATCCTGTGCTCTAGCCCATAAACTCCTATTATCAAACACTTTAGAATTATCTATCACTTCATTACAAAAAGTCTTTAATTTTATTAAGGTTTTTCTTTCAACTTCTATTCTGAACTGTATGTGTTTTTTTTCTTTCCTGTTTCTTGGAAAAATGCGTTAGCTATGTATTCATTCCATGGGTTATCATTCTGTCTTTTTTCATATTGACACAAAAATTTTTCCACACATTATGCAGTCTCAAAAATAATGTTACAGAATTATTCTGTTTATCAAAATAAAGGCTCTTACCTCATGAGTTTTAGTACCCACTGGACAAATAACTGTATCACGTACCTCATATCTGTCCATTTACATGCTACTTTTACTTTAGATCCTTCCGGAATGCATTCATTTACTTTCTTTTCTTCTCCTTCTGCTCTCTGCTCTGACTGGCAACTGTCTCTGCATACATTTTCCTTTTAGGTGATTTTTTCTTCTTGAAAATACTCTCAGCTTCTTCTTTGTGGATTTGTTTCCCATTATGTCTCCCTAGAGACATTGTTTTCTGGCTCTACCATCATTTCATGAAATATATCATCCTGCAAACCTCTGACTGAAGGGTTGAAATAATACAATCCACTTTCTCCACACTATCTGTCAGCTCAAATAATTATTTTTGAAAAACAGTCTCTGAGTCTTCCACATCATTTCTTGCTTCTACAATAGAACTGGCATTCACCTCTGCTCCAACAGGCATTGCATCCATCTTGTGCTCCATCCTCCCAGTCAACACCATGCCACTGTGCCCATTCCTGGCACAGTGGCAGCGGGGAAGCATTGCATCCATCTTGCTCTCCTTCCTCCCAGCCACCACTGTGCTAGGAATAGGACATGTGTACATACTCATGCGAGGCTGGTCACAAGTACAGAAAGTTCCTTGATACCCTTGCCAATTTCCCCTAGTAGTATAAATGCCACCTCTACCCTAGTGGGACTAACTCAGACAACAAGAGGATGAATAAATAAAATAAGCCTAGCCAAGCATCCCAGTTGCAACCTGCAAGTTTATGTGCCTTATAGTTTATTTTAAGAGGTATATGTAAACTATGGCAAGATTTCTAGGCAGCTTCTGTCCATTAGAGACATAAGTGCTAGACCCAGGGTTTATTTCCAATTTCCCATCCATTGGTCCAGGTTTTTCTTGAAAAGGATTAGGGAAAAGCTCTACTTCAGATGGATGGGAAGCCTGTTCCAGGGAAGGGGAACTCTCTGAGACACATACCTGGTCTTCCAACTTGTCCAATTTTTGTCACAAGAAAAGATAAAATCCCTAGATCAAGTAATTCTGATGCTGTTCATTTTGCTGATATGTAAAAAATCCATCAGCATATGATCCAAGGATGCCTTGTATGCCAGGCATTAATCACTTCTCAGCAGTATGTAGGATACAGAGTCAGAGATAGAGCTTTGAGGCAATCTGCACAGGACATGCTGTTTACCACTGTATTCTTTTTGTGAGGAATCTCTGTGGACATTCCGGTTGTTACATATGCCTAGTCAGGTACATAACAAAGGGGGAGTTGCATTCAATGATATGCCTGAAGAAGGGTGAATACAGTGGAACAATAATTTCTGCTGACCTAGATGCCATGCCCTTGATTATAAGTTAAGCAAGATATAATAATTTCCTTATTACGTTATACACATGTTGGTCAGAAGCTAGATTACTGTTTATGCACTCAAGTCCCTGACTACTGGTTTTACTCTTATGTGTCTCTTATTGATGAGGTAATTACCTAGGGTGGCTAACTTCCCAGCTGGTACTACTACTACTACTATGCATTTCTTGGCATTGAGTTTTAAGCCATGGCTTTGGCACCAGTCATTTATCTGTGTTAGTCCTTCCTGTAGGATGTTAGTTTCATGGGGGGGATTCTATGACTGCTCCTAGTTTGCAATCATCTGCAAATATGGTCAGCTAGAAGCCCTTGACATTGGCCTTGACTTCTAAAAAGTAGATGCCAAAAAGAAGCAGACAAGATACAACACAGAGCTCTGAGGGACTTCACTGGTGACTGGCCTCTTTGTGGAGATGATCTTTCCTCTCCTAATTTCTTGGGTCCTACCTGAGAGCCAACTGCCTATCCTGTGCATAATATAAGGCTTCATGTCTATATTAGTCAGTTTGCTTTTAATGCCTGAGTGAGATTTTGTATCAAATGTCTTAGTCTACGGTGATGTTAAGGTTTCCTGCATTTGTCTGCATGCTGGTGTTCCCATTTTGTTTTCCCCAACTGTCATTTCATTTGCCTTAATTTTAAGGAAAAGCATTCAGTAAAAAACTTGTCAGGAAACCACATCACAACATCTGCAGAAGGATGAGTTGGGTTATCTAGAGGCAAATCACAAACTTGATGAGGTGGTCCCTAGACAAGCAAAAAAACAACTTGAAGGAAACACAGTTAAACAAGGAATACAGCTTGATGTCTACTATCATAAAATAACTTACAATGTGTATTCTTTATTGTGCATGCTGTCTGTCATGAAAGCAAATACTGTCAGCACAGCTATCTAGAATTTTGTTCATAGGTTCATAGGTAGGTACTAGGCTATTGGCCCAAGGGCCTATGTAAGTCTAGCCAACAAAGTTTCCTGGCTTACACCACCCAAGAAAGTTATTTTCCTGTGCCACTGTTGAGCAGAGACACAGAAGTGATCCCCGGGGTGTATTTCTTATTTCCCATCCACTCATCAAGATTTTTCTTGAAGAGTGCTAATAAAGAACTTTGCTTGACATAGATGGGTAGCCTGTTCCAGAGTATGGGTAGTCTCTGGGACAGGAAGCTATCCCTCCAGCATGTCCTGTTTATTGTGGTGACAAGGTTTAGGCCCCTAGATCATGTAGCTCTGAGGGATTGGGATTTCTTTAGGTTTAGCATGTCCAACAGCTCTGGGTTTGACATAGCTTTATATGTTAGGCAGAGATCACCTCAGAGTAGGCGATATGCTACGGAGTAAAGCTGGAGCTTTTTGAGATGGTCAGTGTAGGGAATTTGTTTGAGGCCAGTAATCCTCTTGGTGAGGTACTTCTGTGGCCTTTCCAGCTGCTGCAGATGCCTTGTGAGGTACATTCCAAAAGAGGTGTTGTACTCTATAATGGGTCTAATGAGTGTTCAGTAGAGGGGAACAATTACCTCTTTTTTCCTGGATGAGAACCCTTTTATGATGAGGTGTGCCACGTAGAAAGACTTCCTTACTTGGAAATAATTATATGTCATTGGTGAATATCAAAATAATTTGTGTAAGATGCTTGTGTTACAACTGTATTAGAACTGTATGTTATGTGTACATCAAACTGCTGGTACAGAAGTGTATGTTGAAAAGGGTTTGTAAAGTACTGAGCTTAAAAATTTAACCACAGTGTACCCTATTGTAAAAAAAACAGAAATGTACATACACTACTGTAACTGTTTAAATGTATATATTTTAACAATGGAAACTGGAACACAAGAGGTTAACTTTAGAAAAACTAGCTGACATTAAATTACTTTATGGCCAGGCCATAAAAAAGATGTTATCTTTCAGTTTCAGTGCAGCAACAGACACAATGTCTGTGCTAAAAAGTTTTCTGTATTGTCTTGGAAGGTTTTTATTGTTTTATGACTTCCAGGGTCTGCAAAGATCTGAGGAAAGGCCCTAGTGTATGTATTTTCACAGGTAGCTGCTAAATACTGCTAACTTTCAGCATTGGGGATTTTACCTGGGATAGACTCTGATGACAAGAAGTGATGTCATCCTGCAAGGTATCCCAGCAGTAATATTTGAGATATTCATTTAAGAACTCTCTGAGAGAGAGAGAGAGAGAGATAGCATTCTGTATTCTGTCTTTGACCTTACAACATCAACTAGAGGATCTATTCACCACATCTGCCTTGCTGCTCTAATTATGTAAGTGTACTTGGGTATAGTATAATTCTCTAGGATACAGTCAGGAATATAGCAAAGCTTAGATTAGATATTTTTATTTTATTTCAGACTGTCCTGCAATGTTGTTTTAAATATTTCCTGTGATTTTGAACTCTGATGTCTATGTAATTAAATACTGAGTATTTTCTTGTTCTTTTAATATTTATTAGTAAATATATTTAAACCTTTCATTGTGACTGATATGTCTAGAGATATTGAAGTTCCAAGAGTACTTGCATATTTATTTGGTGACACTGTGTAGGCCACTCCTAACAGCCTTGCTCTTGGTCAGACTACCATTTGGATTAATAGTAACATTACACAGTAAGATTGGACACCCTTTGTTAAGGGCCTTAAAGTAGCTGATAAGGAGCTGGCTGGTGGCAGTAATAACTACCTTATAGCTTGGGCAGAAAGGAGCATAGCTAGTAGTATATATATATGCAGCAATAGTGGTGGAGATTGCAGTCCCAACAATGGGAGTGCAGAAAGCACCCCTCGAAAAAAAAAAGTTTTAATGTCTAACTGTGAATTTTACAGTTCACTATGACATGTAGAATCCCACTTAGTTTTCCAGCATTTTGGGACAGACTCAAACTTCTGAAAGGCATTCTTCAGAAGAAGCTACTCAGTTAAATGGATGTAATTTTGAAGATATCTCAAAGAAAGACAGCACCAAATTTTCACAGGTTGGGACATTGTTTCCTTGATGAACAGCCAATATTGGCAGTTCAAAAAGATGGCAATGTGTGCAAATTATCAGTGCAGACAATTCTCCCACAGGAAAAAAAATAGCAGAACATTAAGAATTTGATAGAGAAGCTATGATGGTGCTACTGATTAAATAAATATATAAACGGAAAAAAAAAGGAGGTAAAAAAAAAAGCCAGAGCATCAAACATAACCATAATTGGGGGTTCTTGCAACTGCTTATTACTGCTTGTATTATTTATTTATTTTTTTAAATGTATTAATCGTAAGTATAAGCAGGAAGAATAAGGGGCAGCATCCCCTACTGTTTATATGTTAGTTAAGAAAAGAATCGGGGAGAAAATCATACCTCGTTATTATATATATATTATATATCATGTATTATGCATTATATATTATAAATATATGAAGTGAGCTTGCTGCTGCATGAAATACCAGAAAGTAAAGAAGCCGGTCATCAAACATAAGTATAACTGAGGTGAAGGGAGTATCTACTGATTGTTTTATTTGATTTTTTTTTTTATTAATGCATGTTTAAGGGGGTGGTGCTCCCCCTTACTATTTATGTGTTTAATTATATCAGTACATATTATATTTTTATTGTAAATTTAATGTTACCATCATGATACTGTCCTTCGTAGGCATGACATAGATGGCATATAACTATAAGTGGGGGGTTGTTACTGCACGTGTGATGCAGGGCCTTTTTGTGTCATTGAGAAATTGCCTCCATTTCTGCCACACATAGTGTGACTTGTTAGTCGACTGATTTGGAGGCAGCTTGAGTGCATGAATGCGTTAAAACACTTGCTTAGAACTGTACATCATACAAACAGAGTCTCTGGGCATCAGACTCAGGTCTACCAAATGAAACATGTCCATGGTATATTACTTCAGCCACTGTCTTATATTAATCAGTAAGTAATGACTGCAGCAACACAGTAATCAGGGATCCTGAGGGAATAAAACTTACATATGATTTTCTGTTAATTGGATCGCTTGCTTTTCTGAATCTCATTCTGTCACTGAATTACCCGTAACATCTCTGCTTTGTAAAGAACTTGGATGTTACGATTCACGTATTTTAGGATTCATATGATTCATAGAAGTTTCAAAGCTAGTTTGGTCTAATGACCATCTACACTTGCCAATACCTACCTTTAGGCTTTTCCTCCTATTTAAATGAGGAAGATTCCAGTTAGTCCAGGAATAAATTTGAGAGTCTCTATCCAGTCATCTTAATTTAAAGGAAGATATGGAATCACACTGTTTAAACTGCAGAGGAAGGTTATTCCAGGGGGGGGGGGGGCACTAGGTAATGCATCTATCTCTCCATCATGTTCTTTTCATCTACTGATGAAGGTTCAGGTCTCTGCTTCTTGTGTTAGCTGAGCTGTTGATCGTACTGCGGTATAACAGGATAAGGATTACCGGATCTCTAGTAGCATAGTAAGAGAGGCACAGGTCATCCTTTCAGGAGTCTATAAGACAATGAGTACTGGAGTAGGGCTTTCAGTCTCTGAGGTAATTAAGACCAGAGATAGTTTTTGTTAGGAGCATCTGCTACTTTTCAATTTTGTTGAAATATCTCTGATATAGCATTGTACTCTATAATGGGTCTGAACAGTAATGAATATAGAGGGACAGTAATGTGCAGATTTAGATGAAAATACCTTTGGCGACTAGTTCATAGGTTCATAGGTTCATACTAGGCTATCTGCCCTAGGGCATTTATAAGCCTAGCCAGAGTGTGTTTGGCTTTCGCCACCCATTTTAAATTAATTTTGCTATGCCCTTTTTCGAGGTTAGTATACTGTGCCTCTGTCTAACAGTGACACAGAAGTGATACCCGGGTAAACCTACAATCCCCCATCCACTCATCAAGATTCCTCTTGAAGAGAGTCAATGAGGGACTCTGCCTAATCTGGACTGGGATTTTATTCCAGAGTGAAGGGAGCTTCTGGGTTATGAATCTGTCCCTCCAGCATGTCCTATTTATTTCAGTGCTGAGGTTCAAGTCTCGAGCGTAGCTCGATGGGATTTGGATTTTCTGAGGTGCAGCATGTCCATTAATTCCGGGTTGGACATGGCTTTATACATCAGGCACAGATCGCCTCTGAGCAGGCGGTATGCCACTGAGTAGAGCTGGAGTTTCTTTAACCGGGCAGCATATGGCATCTGTTTGAGCCCTTTGATCCTCTTGGTGAGGTACTTTTGGGGTCTTTCCAGTTGCTGCAGGTGTCTGGTAAGGTACATTCCAAAAGGGGCATTGTACTCAATTATGGGCCTGATGAGGGATGAGTAAAGAGGCACGATGACCTCCCCTGATCTAGATGTGAATCCCTTCATGATTAGGTGGGCTATATAAAATGTTTTTCTAACCACTTTGGCCACGTGGTTGTCAAATGAGAGATTGCTATCAACTTGGGTCCCCAGGTCCCTAATTACTTCTTCCGTACTTAATGGATTACCACCTATGTGGTAATTTGTGGGCACTTTGTTTTTGCCAGAGGGGATGACTATACACTTTTTGGCGTTTAGCCTGAGGCCATGGCTCTGGCACCAGTTGTCTGTTTCTATGAGGCCCTTTTGGAGGATGATTGTGTCAGCTGGAGAGTCGATTATAGCGCCCAGTTTGCAGTCATCTGCGAACTTGGTCAGCCACAGTCCTTCCGTGTTGGCCTGTACCTCCGAGAAATATATACCGAACAGGAGAGGTCCCAGGACTGAGCCTTGTGGGACGCCACTTGTAACTGGTTTGGAGTCTGACATGGCTCCAGCAATTCTAACCATGTGGGTTCTGTCCTTGAGCCAGTTTGCAACCCATATAGTGACATAGGGGTTTATATTTAAGCTGGCGAGCTTATCTATAATGCCCGAGTGGGGTATTGTATCGAAGGCTTTTGCGAGGTCCAGGTAGGCTGTGTGGACCACCTTCCCCTCGTCAATGGCCTTGGTGAGTGTTTCAAAGAAATTGACCAGGTTTAAGAGGCAGGATCTGCCCTTAACAAAGCCGAACTGGGTAGGATCCAGTGTCTGTACGTCCCCAATATCTTTTTTTATGAGGTCCATGATGATCCTTTCCATAGCTTTGCAGACCAAGCTAGTCAGGCTTATGGGGCGATAGTTTCCAGGATCTGTTGAGGAACCACCTTTGTGGAGAGGGACCACTGTTGCTGTACACCACTCTTTGGGTACATATCCTGTGGTAAGGCTGAGATTGAATAGTAGTTTTATATTTGGGTTTAGCTCTTCTTGGAGTTCATGTAGGACGCAGCCCGGGACACCGTCTGGTCCCATTGATGCTGTGTTTTTTGCTTTGGAGAGGGCGGCTCTTACCTGAGCATCTGAGATGTCAGGGGGGCAGCACTCTGCTGGGATAGATATTTGCCCTTTTGGTGGGGAGGGGGGAGAAGTTTGCACTGAACCTGTCAGCTAGGATGTTGGCAATGTCTGTGGGTTCGGTGTATTGTATCGAAGGCTTTTGCGAGGTCTAGGTAGGCTGTGTGGACCACCTTCCCCTCGTCAATGGCCTTGGTGAGTGTTTCAAAGAAATTGACCAGGTTTAAGAGGCAGGATTTTGTCATTTTGGGCTAATCCCTCCCTAACAACTTAAGACTCACTAACTCCCTCTCTCAATTTAAAAAACATCTTATACAATTCTTTAAGGCACATTGGCTATGCTCATGTGCAAATCCAGACTAGTTGCTAATTGAACTACAGCATATCCTATCCTACTTGAACTAGCTAACTGGGGTTCTCCTCTTTTTTGGCATCAAATAATTCGTAAATAAACTGACAACTACCCTATTTAGTTTGTTCTACTGTAATCAGTTTCTCCATGATCTCTTGGAACCCTGCAATGGTGTAGAACTTTTTGAACATAGTAACATTATTGTCTCTTGAATTTGTACTTGTAATTTTGAGCTGGATTCTTTACTGTCTTGTTGATACAATAATCATGCCAAGGAAAGCATAAAGAATGTTAATTTTTTATGCCTTTCATTTATGTACCTGTGAACCTATGTGTTTTCTGTTTTTTCTCTGTGGAGCTTTTCTCCCCGGGCCTCTGCTGAAAATGGACATGTATCCAGTCGGACTATCCCGGTCAACAAATGTAAAATAAATAAATAAATAAATATCTGGGAATTCCCACCCAGGTTCCTAACATAACTAAAGAAAGCCTTGTGATTATCCTTAGTGTCCTGTGCAATTTTTCTCTCGAAGCTGGCCTTAGACGATTTTATGAGTGCCCGTAGTTTTTTGCTAACACTGATCAGAGATGCCTTCCCTTTTTGGGATTTTGCTCTATCATGTAGTAGCTTCCTCCTTCTATTGTATAGTTTGTTTATGGCTGGGGTCCACCAGACAGGACGTCTGCCTTTGGAGGATTGGGTCTTGGTTTTATTTGGGATTGCATGATCCATGCATTCCTGAAGGTGTTCATAGAATGCGTTTATAAAGAATTCTGTGGTCTGGGCTGTATTTTCCACAGGCCCAGGTGCTTTGAAGGATTCCACCTCGGTTTTGAGGAGTGTGAAATTTGCTTTAGAGAAGATTTTCACTGTGGTTTTCTGGGCAGGGGGTGGGGTTGGGATGTGAATATCCAGTGAGATTAGTTTATGGTCTGATCTTACCAGTGAGGGATACACTTTTGCTCTGGAGCATAGAGTCCCCATGTTGGTGATGATCAGGTCCAGTATGTTTTCCCCTCTTGTGGGAGTGGTAACAAGTTGTTCCATAGCATTTGAGTTTATAAATTCTAGGAACCTTTGAGCTAGGGTGTTGGAGCTAGAGTAATGCTCCCAGTCTATGTTTGGGTAGTTGAAGTCACCCAATATAATGGTGTTTGGAGAGACCTTCATATTTTCCAGTGTTCTCAGGAAGGCCGAGTGGGGTTCCTGGGTTTGGGAGGGTGGTCTGTAGCAGGCTATGCTATGTAGAAGAATTTCCTGACAACAGTTATGATGTGAAGATGAAAGGAGAGGGAAATGACCCAAGTGCCCATGTCTCTGACTACTTTTTTATTTTGTAAGGGTGTGTTACTTAAATTGTATGCTACAGGCAGCTTCTATTTTCTGAAAGAAACAATACTGCACTTTTTGGCATTCAACCTAAACCCATTTCCCATACACCAGGTATTAACTAAGCTAATCTTTTTCTGAAGGGTACAGATCTTTGAGAAGCTTTTGATACTTTTTTTGTCTGCAGATTTGGTTCACCAGGTATCTTGATTATAATTTTTGAGGTCAGAAAATTAGATGCCAAAGGAGAGAAGACCCAGCTCAGACCCCTGGGAGATTTCACTGGTTACCTTAGCATTATTTGATAAAGTACCTGTTACATGAACAATCTGGGTAGTGTCTTTTACCCAACTGGCAATTCATCTTACCTCATAAGGGTCTGTGTTTAAGGATGACCTTTTATGTATAATTCTGGCATAATATATGGTATTCAATGCTTTGGCCAGATCAACGTATGTGGTATGAAAAGTATGCCAGCTGTTGAAAGCTAATGTAATGCTTTGGAAGAAATAAACACAATTTAAGAGGAACGATCTTCCCTCTGATGAAGCCAATTTGCTTTGGGGTCAACTTTAACGAGATTTTGAATACTGTAATTAATGAGCTGAATTACAATATGCTCCTTATTGCCGTTTCAGTTTTCATGTCCAAAACCCATTTTGCTGAAGGAGTCTCTTCTTCTAAAATGATGACTATTTCCAGATTCATCTATACTTGAATGATGTATTTGCAGCACTAGTTTCTAGGAAATTATATCTCACTGTATTGTGGAGTAGCATTTTATTTTATTTTACTTCCACAGATTATTTTTGATTTAATCTTGGATGAGACTACATTTTATTTCTTGTGTGCATCCCTGTTTAGCATATCATTGCTTCTAGCATTTACCTTTTGTTTGATCTTTGTTTGTATGTTTGTTTGTATGTTTGTACTCTATGCCACAAGTCTTGGCCAAAAACTATATCACTGGATCAGCCCACTTATCCAATCAACAACTAAACGAAGAAATAACAAAAAAGTTTACACTTTCCCTTTGTCCAGGATATAATCTGGAAATGCTATGCTATGTTGGATAGCCTTACTGGATTACACAAAAGGTAGATAACTACACTTTCAGAGCCTTGGTATTTCATAGACTTATAACCATTATGTAATATACTGAACTGTGCAGAAGTATTATTTTGTTTATTTATTTTTTTAAATGATTCTTTCTGCCTTCTTGCCCAGGGAATGACTGAAAAAAGGTCTTGGAATCATTTAACCTGCTAACAAATATTTAGTGGGAAGGAGTAAGCTTTTGGAAAGTGCTAGATCCAAGAAGTAACTTCCTACCCCACATAATTTCACACCTTCTTTATTTATTCCTTTTCTTTAATAGCTTTAACTAAACTTTCCAGCCAGCACAAATTAACAGAAGCTCACTTTTCTTTATTATTCATGTCTCCAGTCG